>NW_016806890.1:1920703-1927096 GCF_001698545.2 Rhinopithecus bieti | reverse complement strand
TTACCCGATTTTCCAGGTGTTGTGTGTCTCAGTTCCCCTGGCTAGGAAAAGGGATTCCCTTCCCCCTTGCGCTTCCCAGGTAAGGCAATGCCTAGCCCTGCTTCAGCTCTCTCTGGTCGGGCTGCAGCAGCTGACCAGCACCGATTGTCCGGCACTCCCCAGTAAGATGACCCCAGTACCTCAGTTGAAAATGCAGAAATCACCGGTCTTCTGTGTCACTCGCGCTGGGAGTTGGAGACTGGAGCTGTTCCTATTCGGCCATCTTGCTCCGCCCCCGAGGCCACCTTCTTAATGTTCACTTTGCTTCTGGGTTCCATATTCTAGTATCCCAGGAATGCACAGAGGTTGACTGCCTAGCAACCCACGTTCTCAATCTCTCATAAGCAGCCATTAGTAGCTCTTTGCCACAGAGACTACTTCTAATGCTCCTTACTACGACTTTGCTTTAACCTATGAAATCTGTTATTTTGGCGACATTATTTTCAGCTGGAGAATTGTTCAGCAAACTTCCAATTTTCTTTATTTTGTACCCCTGGGGCTAAGAGCACTAATACTTATGCCTTGCTCTTGTATCTTTCTGAAAGTTTCTGCCTTGAATATTAGTATACTGCTTTGAGTAGCATTTCCTTTTGCTACGACTTTATCTGTAATATTTCAGTTTATATTACTGATCTCTTGGTCTTTTCAGAAAAGTTAACTAGAATGTATAACCTACTCCTTAAATTGAATATGTTCCCTTCTAACACACACGGGGCTAGCATCATTTGTTATACACTGCTTCTTTTTACTTGTATTTAACCTCTTCCCTAGCCATTTGTTTTCTTAATGTAATCTCCTAAACTACATTTTGTGGCATCTGCCATAATGAAAATTATCTGTAAGTTCTGGGAATATTAAAATGTCAACTATTCAAAGAAAACTTTTCTACCATTGGTTTTCCATGTTTGATAACCTCACCTAGGTAGGTTGCCCGATTTAGCAAATAAAAATACAATCCAGGATGTCCAGTTAAATTTGAATTTTAGATAAATAATTTTTTAGAATATTTCATGCAGTCCACTTCAGTTTAGCCTCTGAAATCTGAAAACCATGTCAGGGCTTAAGTAAGTGACAAATCCAGGGTCAAATTAAACACTGCTGGGCAGGAGGATGGTGGTGACTTTGGCATTCAGACCACATGAATTCAGTGTTAGGCTCTTCTCAGTTCTCCCTTTTGGCCTTAATATCATTTTGATACAAGATCAAAAAGGGAAAATTATTGTGGATTGTCTACCTAACACTGCCTACTGAAGTCTGGCATTAGAAAGTAGAGCTCCTGTTCTTTGACCTTATGGAACTTGGCTACCATTACTTTCTTGACAGAGAAACGTAATGATAAACACAGGGGAAAAAACCTAAACATGGATATTGGAGCTTCACCTGCTTTAAGGTGAGTCCTCATTATTACTCCCTCAGTTCATCCTCCAATAGCAGCCATCCTTGTTGTGGGTTCCAAGGTCAACTCTAGCATCCTACACATTAAGGCTTAGCCAACCAGCATTTGGCTAAAAGTCTAGGCTCAATTCTCGCCCCTTGGTTGAGTCAGCATGATCACATAGCCCAGCCCTGCTGTTGGCTGAGGGCCCTGTGCTCATGGATGGCTGCCACCACCTCCAGAACTCTGTGCATTTCTATAGGACCCTTGAGCACTTTCTCAAGGACCACATGAAAAGAGATGCCCACCTGGGAACTGAGCTGTCCTAAGCTGCAGTCATTACTCAAGTAAGATGCAGCATGATATGAGATGTCCAGTCTCTGTCAGGCTATATCCATAAAAGACCAAATGGAGGAAATGCAAAAACCAGCTTTTTGTTTGAGATGGAGTCTCAGTCTCACTGTCGCCAGGCTGGAGTGCAGTGGCATCATCTCTGCTCACTGTAACCCCTGCCTCCCAGGTTCAAGCAATTCTCCTGACTCAACCTCCTGAGTAGCTGGGACTATAGGCACGTGCCACCATGCCTGGCTAATGTTTTGTATTTTTAGTAGAGATGTTTTCACATGTTAGCCAGGAGAGTCCTGATTTCCTGACCTCCTGATCCACCCGCCTCGGCCTTCCAAAGTGCTGGAATTACAGATGTGAGACAACGTGCCCAGCCACAAAAATCAGCTTTATTGAAAACCAAAATTTCAATCTCTAAGTTCATTGTGCTCTCTAAAACCTAGTCCTTTTCTACTCTCCAAGGTTCCCAAAATGTATTATTTAGTTATAAGGAGGTCCACCCAGTAAATAACACCCCGAGATGTGAGAATTGAGAAATCAAAGAGTAAAGCAGCAGCAGTATGTGAGCTTCCAGTGAGCCCATTAACCACAGGTGGTCACTCTTCCCCCAGAAGTATGTGCCACGTATCAGCTTGCCCCAAGATTCTGTCTTGGGAACAGACACACTCCCATCTTTGTTTCACTCTGGTCTGGGTTAGAGTGACCTAGAGAATGATGTTTGAGAGATTCAATCAGTCAAGGAGAAAAACGTGTACCTATATCTGTTGCTCACCATATAAACAAATAATCCTACCTCCACAGGGACGAATAAGTAGTGGAACAAGAAAATACAGTTACATCAGGTGTGGTGGCTCACACCTATAATCCCAGCACTTTGGGAGGCTGAGGCAGATGGATCTCTTGAGCCCAGGAGTTTAAGACTAACCAGGGCAACAAAGTGAAATTTCATTTCTACAAAAAGTTTAAAAATTAGCCAGGCATGGTGATGCATGCCTGTAGTCCTGGCTACTCGTGAAATTGAGGACTGTTTGAGCCCAGAGAGACTGTCTTAAAGAAAACAAAACAAAACAAAAGACAATTCTGAGGCTTACAACTGCTTTAGAAAACAGAAGTAAGAGAGATGTATTCTTCCTCTAATATCCATCAGATTAATTTATTGGTTTATTGTAAGGAATAATAAAATGATGAAAGGTGCTGAAATATAGTAAACACTACATTTTGTTATTACTACTATGTTATTTTATCATCATTTTATTATTACTGACTGGGTGGAGAGATGTTAAGTCTGGGTAGAAGGGTAGAGAAGTGATCTGTAGTATTTAGTAAACTCATATTCAGTATCTAAGCTCTCTTCTCCACTCTAAGTGTAAGAGCCTGCAAAAGAATATAAAGTTTATAGCAGAACACTAATATTCACCTTGGCAAGTAAAATATGGATTATAACATTGGCTGTTTTTCCTTGGGAGCTATTTGTTATGTTGCCAGGAACACCAGGGTCCCTAAAATGTCAATAGACAGAGGCTGTACTCTAAGCTTTCCTATCGGAAGCCAAGTTCCTGCAGGGATGCTCCTGAGGAGTAGTTTCACTATCCAACAGTTTGACTTGAGTCTGAGAAAGTGAAAACAGAAAACTCTGGAGCAGGACGGCAAACACAGGTATCTTGGAAAAGAACCAGGGGCCAGGGCACATGGCAGCAAGAAATCAAGAACTGTTGGGAGGTTAATTGTGTTGTGTAGAATTTGGTTGTGCAAAACAAGACTTGTAAGGAAAGAAAAGTAGTTTGTAGTGGGTAAGTGCTAACCTGCCTTGAGAACTGCCTCAGAACTAAGGAATTTCAACTGAGATCAGATCCCAAAAGAAAAGGCTCCTAAACATCAAAGTGTAGAAGAGATCGAAATGACTAGAATCTACCCCTAAAAAAATTCTCATGGTCCATTTTCATCCCACTTTAGGTCCATTCACATCCCACTTTAGAAAAATTCTCATGATCCATTTCCATCCCACTTTTCACACCTTCCGTAAATCAGTGCGTCATTAAAACTGCTAAGCATTTTCCCCAAATCTGTTGCTATCAAACTGCTTTAATACAGCCCATTTCAGGACTTAAGGTAGGTATTTTAAAAATATCTATACCAAATGTAAACAAAACCTGCCGTAAATAACTTATTGCTTAAATAAAATATTAAAGCTAATGTAACATATCATGGCTTGATAAAGATACTAACTGGCCATTTGACTTTAGCCTTGGTTTTCCTGGGACTCGAATTCTGCCTTTATAAATTAAGTGACCAGAATCAGGGATCTCTAAAGTCCATGCCAGGGCCCAAACTCTGAGTTTAACACATACACATGACTTTCCCTGTTCTCTAGATGCTCCTTCACAAAGCTTCCCCTGTTCTCTAGATGCTCCTTCACAAAGCTTCAAGGCTCTGAGATGCAGAGGACCCTGGACAGGACCCCTGAGACATCATCCTTCTAGTTCTCATCACTGAAACCAGGACGGTAACAAGCACCTGTTTCCCTAGGTGTTCCCACGGACACCTGCAAGCTCCTCTCCACCACCTGCCTCTCTCAACTCATCCCAATTCAACCTAACCTCTGAGCCCCTTGTTCCATGGCCTTATGACAGTGAGCCTGAATCATTCAGTTGCATTCCACATCCTACTGAGAGATTCTGAAAAGGATACAGATGGGCACTTCATACACATGTCTGTGATGGAGTCAGTTCAAAGCCAACATTCTGAGGCTTGCAAATATTTAAGCCAGAACATGTTCCTAGAACTAAAACCATAGGGATAACAAACTAGAATTAATAACCCAAGAATAACAAGAGATACCTTTTCAGAACTTAAGTCAGACTGTAGGATACATCCCCAAAGTGCTATCCCAGTTCTACCCATCCTAAATCATTGTTCATGTTCAGTCTGTATTCTCTTTCTCATTTGAAACTTTCCCCCACACTAATATTTAACACATATTTATTCTCCTTTTGTGGAGAATTAGTCAAATATTTTTCTATATTCTTTCTTTAAAATTTTATGATTCCTAGAATTATTTTGTGATTGGTTCAGTAAAAAGTATCTGTTCTCAAGGGTCCTAAAATTTAGCTCATTATCATCAGCAAATGATTTTTAAATGGCCAAACACCATGTATGTTAGTTGCAGACAAGGAAGGAGAAGGACATGTTCACAAGAAACATGCCACTAGAGTTTCTATAGCCGTCCATCCCCCAGATTTCCTTATTATGAAGTGAAACACACCCATGAAAAGTGCATAAAACATGAAAGTATCATATCACAAATAATTACGAAGACAACACCCAGCGTGACAAGCAAACTTAAAAATAGCTTCCAATGATCCCTAACTCCTGGTATTCACCCCCTTGAGTAATCCTCTCATCTTGAGTGTGAGCTACACCTACTGACTTGCTTCTAATGAATAGAATGTCACAAAAGTGATGGGATGTCATTCTGGAATTAGATTATAAAAACTGTAGCTTCCATCTTGTATTATTCTCTCTAGCTCTTATTGCACGCTTTCTGACAGGGCCCCACCTGGGGTGGTATCTGGTCAACAGCCACCAAGGAAATAAATCTTCTCGATAATTACCAAACAGACTTGGAAGTGGATCCTGTCCCAGTTGAACCTTGACATAACTGCAACCCCCGGCAACACCTTGATTTCAGCCTTGTAAGAAACCCCAGGCAAAACCTTGTTTGCAGCCTGTGAAAGACTCTGAAGCGGGAGACTCAACCTTTGCCTGGCTCACCAAAACTGTAAGATGAAAACTTTGTGTCATTTTAAGCCGTTAAGTTTTGGAATAACTTGTTATATAGCAATAGACAATTAATGCAGCAACGAACCCTAAGCAAGTCAAGAAATTTGACCAGGCAGCACCCCAGAAGCCCCATCTTTGTTCCTTAAACCTCTATATCCCTTCCAGAGACAACCACCATCTCCACTTATAAAATAATCACTTCTTTTATCATTTTCTTGATACCTACTTATGCATGCATTCCCATATAATTTGGTTAGGTTTTGGAATGTTCTTTGAAATATTACTGTTATCACTTTTAAGTTTTGTTTCTTTTGGTCAACATGTTTTCCAGATAAATTCAAGTTGTTGTATGTACCTGAGATTTATTCATTTTCACTGCTCTATAATTTTCCTCTGTGTGAATATGACATAACCTTTTACCCATTCTACCCTTGGATATTTGGATTGTTTTCAGCTGAGGGCTATTACAACAATGCTGTTATCAAGATTGATGTGCATGTGTTAAGTATCCTAATGCACATGTTCATGCATCTAGTTATTTATGGAATGGCCAGGTTATAGAATGTGCTTATCTTCTGGGTATTATAAAATACTATAGGCTGTTTTCTGTAGTAGTAGTAGTATTCATATCATAGTGAATATAGAGGGTGCAGGAGAGGAAAAGGAGGAGAATGGGAGGAGCTATTTGTATTTTCTGGCAATGGAATTCAGTTTGGTAAAAAAAAAAAAAAAAAAAAAAAAACACCTTTTTCTGTTTTGTTTCATGGATTGGCATTTTTTAAAAACTACCTACAGTTATTGGGCCTCCAAATTACAGCAGTACCTCTTATAACTGGATGGCCTCCGTAAGTTGA
>NW_016806890.1:1914282-1920494 GCF_001698545.2 Rhinopithecus bieti | reverse complement strand
AAAAAAAAAAAAAAAAAAAAAAAAAACACCTTTTTCTGTTTTGTTTCATGGATTGGCATTTTTTAAAAACTACCTACAGTTATTGGGCCTCCAAATTACAGCAGTACCTCTTATAACTGGATGGCCTCCGTAAGTTGAGGGGTTCAAATCTATTGAAGTTTACTGGACTTATTACAGACTGTTGCAGTTTGAATACTTCAGGCCCAAGGCACAAAAGTACATCATCTCTAATTTTTGTAATCCTACCTAAATGTTATACAAGCATCTTGTTTTAGGATTTGTCTAAAATCAAGGAAGATCGATTTCTCTGGCTTTGTTCAAATTTTGATTTCCTATTAATTGTGATGAAATACAAAGTTTAGGACACTCTGAAAGATACCTACCAAAGATTTTGAGATATCCTTTTACTCTTCAAACATGCCCAAAATAGCAATTTCCTTTCTGTTCATTGCCTACAGTTAAGGGTAGTCTAAGCAATCCAGACCTCTGAATCAATGCTGCAAGAAATGTCAATGTGCAGGAAACATGGTCTCTTGTTGCAGAGTTGCCCTTACTCTGTTTTATAACTTTTTCCATAGCAGAAACTATATCTACTCATAGCCTCTTCCAGTGTTGGTTTAATTCCATCAGACCTCTTGCAGGTGAATCCCAGTAAAGTTCAGACAAAAGGGCCTTCATTTTAATTAGGATAAATATGGTAAAGGCTAAATCACTTTGACAAAAAGACCCAATAGTAGTTTGCTCATATAAAAATAAGGAGTCTAAGTTGGCAGGGTAGCTCTCCCCAGATGGCCATCCAAGGATACAGGTTTCTTCCTTCTTATTGCCTCACCATGCCATAGAGTGTGTCTATTTCTGCATGCTTCAAAATGAATCAAAGGTATGTCCATGCTCCAGCTCTCAGGGAAAGAAAAAATAAAAAGTCAAAGGCAGAAACTTCCTTTTAACCAAGTGAAATTGAAGTTGGAAAGTATGTAATTGTAAAAGCCCTACAGTTTACTTGAAGGAGTACACTACCTAATATTTAAGAAATAAATTATATCAATTCTTCAATGTCTTCCAGAAAATAGAACAGGAATAACACTTTCCAACGCATTTCTGCACGAACCTGAAACCAAAAGTAAACAATAAAAGCCATCCAAATCAGAAATTGAGAACCAGAATTTTCTGTTTGCAGATGACATGATCCCATACATCAAAAACCCTAAAAACGCCACCAAAATAAAAAAACTTTTAAAAATGAATTCAGCAAAGTTGCAGGATACAAAATCAACATACCAAAATCAGTGATATTTCTATATACTAACAAATTATCTCATAAGGAAATCAAGAAAATAATCCCATTCATAATAGTGTCAATGTTTTTTTCAATACTTAGGAATAAACTTCAAGGGGATGAAGAAGTATCCACTGAAAATTCTAAAATGCTGATAAAAAAGCACAGGAGACACAAATAAGTGGAAAGACATGCTATGTTCATAAATTGGAAGA
This sequence comes from Rhinopithecus bieti, assembly GCF_001698545.2. Classification (NCBI taxonomy): domain Eukaryota; kingdom Metazoa; phylum Chordata; class Mammalia; order Primates; family Cercopithecidae; genus Rhinopithecus; species Rhinopithecus bieti. Next base: position 1,919,003 of record NW_016806890.1, on the reverse strand, counting down.
ATTATTGCTAAAATGTCCATACAACCAAAGCAATTTACAAATTCAATGCAATTCCTATTAAAATTCCAATGACATTTTTCACCTAAATAAAAAAAAATTCCTGAAGTCCATATGGAACCACAAAATTTCCTGACTAGCCAAAAAATCTTGAGCAAAACAACGAAGCTAGAGGCATTATATTTTTCTAATTTCAAAATATATTATGAAGTTACAATAATCAAGAGAGTATGGTTCTGGCATCAAAACAGATACATGAACCAAATGGAACAGAATAGAAAGCCCAGAAATAAACCTCTTCACCTATAGTCATCTGATCTTCCACAAGGGTGTCAAAATACACAATGGGGAAAGAATAGTCTTTTCAATGAACTGCAGTGGGAAGATGGGATATCCACATGCAGAAGAACGAAATTGAACTTTTATTATATACCATACAAAAACATTAATTCAAAATGGCTTAAAGACTTAAATGTAAGAGCTGAAAGCATAAAGCTTCTAAAAAGAAAGCTGGCCAGGCACAGGGGCTCATTCCTGTAATCCCAGCACTTTGGGAGGCAGAGGTGGGCAGATCACGAGGTAAGGAATTCGAGGTCAGCCTGGCCAAAATGGTGAAACCCTGTCTTTCCTAAAAATACAAAAAATTAGCTGGGTGTGGTGGCACACACACCTGTAGTCCCAGCTTCTCGGGAGGCTGAGGCAGAAGAACCGCTTGAACCCGGGAGGTGAAGGTTACAGTGAACTGAGATCATGCCGCTGCACTCCAGCCTGGGCAACAGAGCAAGACTCNAAAAAAAAAAAAAAAAAAAAAAAAAAAACAACAACAACAACAAAAAAAACAGCTTCTTGATATTATCCTGCCTTCACAATGATTTCTTGGATATGATGCCAAAGATACAGGCAACAAAAGCAAAGATAGATATGTGGGGTCATGTCAAACTAAAAAGTTCCTACAGAGCAAAGAAAACAATAGGTAAAATAAACATGTAACCTATAAAATGGGAGGAAATATTTGCAAACCACATATCTGATAAAGAGTTAATACCCAAAATACATAATGCCTACAACTCAATAGCAAAAAAATAAAAATAAAATAAACCTGATTAAGAAATGGGCAAAGTACCAAATAGACATTTTACCAAAGGGCCAAGAGGTAGATGAGCAGGTACTCAGCATTGCCATTCCTCAGAGAAACGCAAACAAAACCACAATGAGGCAGCACCTCACTGAGTGATATAGCATGGCTATTATTTAAAAAAAAAAAAAAAGACAACAAATATTGGTAATTATGTGAAGAAAGGGAAAGCTTGCACACTGTTGGTGAGAATGAAAATTGGTAGAGCCACTAAGATAAATTGTATGAAAATTTCTTAAAACATTCAAAATAGAACTACCAAATGACCTAGCAATCCTATTTCTGGGTATGAATCCAAAACAATGAAATCAGGATTTCAGGAAGATATTTGCACTCCCATGTTCATTGCACTGTTATCAAAATAGCTTACACATGAAAGCATGAATATAAATGTTCATCAGTGGATGAATAAAGAAAACGTGGCACATACATACAAGGGACTAGTCTGCCTTAAAATCCTATCATTTGTGACCTATGCAGCATAGATGAACTTGAAGGTCATTATGTTAAGTAAAATAAGGCAGGCACAGAAGGCCAAGTACTGCAAGAGAATGGGTCAGGGGTTGTCAGGGATTAAGGGTCAGGAGAGGGTTTCGAACAAAAGGGCAAGATGAGGGAGATTTTTCAAGTAATGAACAACTCTATCTTGATTGTGAACTTGGTTACATGACTATGTATTTGTCAAAACTCACAACTCTAAAAAGATTGTATATGTAAATTTAGAAATAAAAACAATGTGAGTCAACAATAGTTTTAACTACTGGCATGGCCATATGGACATGCACCAGCTGAATGAGGCATTGCCCACAATAAAATCTTTTAAATGATCAAACTATGTTTCTAAGACTTATTTAGTAAAGCATTTTTTTTTTTTTTTCTTTTTGGAGACAGAATTTCACTCTTGTTGCCCAGGCTGGAGTGCCATGGCGTAATCTCGGCTCACTGCAACCTCTGCCTCCTGGGTTCAAGTGATTCGCATGCCTCAGCCTCCCGAGTAGCTGGGATTACAGGTGCCCGCCACCACGCCTGGCTAATTTTGTATTTTTAGTAGAGATGGGGGTTTCTGCATGTTGACCAGGATGGTCTCGAACTCCCAACCTCAGGTGATCCACCCACATCAGCCTTCCGAAGTGCTGGGATTACAGGTGTGAGAGCACTTAGCTTCTTAACTGGTTTATTCTCTTTGAGGCTTTAACAATTTTAAGAGAAATTTTAGAAATGAATTGAGCTCCTCGCCAGAGACATACAAAGCACTACCTCAACAGAAACCTCCTGGGGTGATAACCCCTTAGGTAGAACCAACGGTGTTGATGGAAATCCTAGGTTAAATTTTTAGGAAGACTCACAGAGGCTGCATTGACTGTAAAAGTAACATCTCTTGTCCCTAGACATTCAAAGACGCGTGGCTTTTCTCTTCGCAGAGAGCAAATATGAGGTAGAGGATTGGGATGCTGGGGAAAATGGAACCTCATCTATCTTTTAATCTTAATTTCCTGCCTTTCACACTTACCCTTTGGAGACCAGAACCTCTGGGCAAGTTTACACTCTCAGTAGGCTGACCTTATGACTTTCAATGCGAAGGTGGATTTTGCAAAAGTAGAGGGTTAAATCTGAAATAGCACTGTGCATAATGCAGGTTTATATAGAGCCTTGAAGTTCCTTAACAACGAAGGCTGCATCTAGGAAAATCTGTCACATAATATGCAAGGTTTATCTTGTCCCTTTCCCCACCTCACCCCTCTGGCTTTTTTTCCTATGCACAGAACCTTTCTCCTCCAAGCCCTCCCTGACAGTCCTCCACTTTGGAAACAATTCTTGTATACAAGATGTTCGCTTAAATATACAGTGTTCGCTTAAATCAATGTATTACCTACCCCAAAAGCACACTTGTTTTAAAGCAATTACAAAAGTCAGATATCTGATGCCTGCGAAGCATCTAAGCTGGTGAGAGAAGTTTAAGAAATTGGGGAATGCTGGCATGGGTGTGGGCATCGTAAACAACTCCACACGGACATTTTTACTTAAAAATGAGGACAGCCCCATTAAGTACTCCTATGCAACTAGCAGAAAGTTTCAAACATCAGAGAATTTCCCAGCCATGCAATGGCTGTTTGGGAAGCAATTTGCCAGATGTCTATGAGAGTCAACGCACTCTAGGTCCCTATGCAATCAGGCCCCTAGTTAACAGCTTCACGGGTCAACCCTCACCAAGTCCATTAAAAATTCAGAATTAGTTGTCTAGTGCAATATCCATTATCCAGAAATGGTCCCTATGTGACATTAGAAAGGAGAACAACAAGCATCCTGGCACATGTGATAATGTACTCAAAATCTTATCTTCAGTTTTAAGACTTCCAAGTAGATGAAATAGTTCCCCATCATCAAGTTGCCTTTTTTTTTTTTTTTTTTTTTTTAACTGCAATTACTGGTCAGAATTTTTCTCATTAGAAACATGTCAGAAATCACTGAGCAAATAAGTAAACGCTAAGAATGCTGTGGTTCTTTAGAACTTTAAAGAAAGCAAATTAGGCTTCTGGAACATCTCTGAACCTGCTCTGCATCCTCTCCTTCCAAGAAGCAAATTAAATAAATAAAAGCAAAATATTCACTGTCTGGAGAAGAGATTACTAGTGAGACGTATGACAAGGATCCGTGTTGGAAGGGACTGAATATTTTAATTATGTATACAAATGACTTGGTAGTGAGAGCAAGATTTGCAGATTACATTACAGTGAGGGAGGTATGGCACAGTAAATAATAAGGTGCCCAAATGCCAAGCAGCAGCTGAGGATTTACATTACTGTGTGCTATATGTGAGCTTAGAAGATGGAAAATGCAGATAAGTGTAAACAAATGTCAAATAATATGCCCAGTGGCCAAGAAATATAGAAAGTGAATTCGAGATCAGAGGAACCGTGCTGCAGCATAATGATGATCCGGAGAGGAAGCAAACACAGGTTTGTCACACCCAAGACGAGCTTCTAGGAAACCCAGAATTATTTGAGAAGATTAGGATGGAAGAGAAAACCCACTGCAACTTGTACACAAACACCCACTTGATACCTTCCAAACACGAGGGCACTGGCTTCTTGGTGTAACTCATCTGTGATCTGTGGGTATCCTGCTGTTATTAAAGGAATAGTGAGGTGTAGAGGCTGGCTTTAGTTAGTGCTAGCTCTGCCACTGGCCAGCTGGTCAACCCTCACCAAGTCTCTTTATATCCTTGAGCCTCAGTGATGTTCCTCATACCCATTTAAGGACCTCTTGGCCAATCTTTATGACAAACCGTTACAGGTTAGCTTTCTCAGGGCCAAAACCCCTCTTTGTTGAGGTGGTCCAAGCACCTGCCAGGGCCTGGGCATTTTGAAGACTTGGCACACGCTTCAACTTAGAAACCTTTGCTACATGAATGCTTGAATCCTTTGTAACACATGAACTTTCATGATTTAGTTCATTCCTTGTTGAAATTTGGTTTTTAAGAGTCTTTTCATTTTCAAATAAAATCTAGAAGTAAAGGAAAACCTGATGAATTCAAGAGGAAAAAAATGGATCTTAACTGCCTGGATTTTTTTTTTTTTTTTTTTTTTTT
>NW_016806890.1:1893072-1914028 GCF_001698545.2 Rhinopithecus bieti | reverse complement strand
TTTTTTTTTTTTTTTTTTTTTTTTGGCCAAAATATCTGAGTTCAGAATCATTTAAAAGCCACTTGTTTGAAATTCCTGCCTGGAGGGCAAAGTGCATTGGTGTTACAGTTTCCAAAGTATTTTCATATTTATTATTTTAATCTTCACAATAATCCTTTAAGAATGATGATTATGAACATACCACCCATTTTATAGAAGAGAAAAAAATCACCAAGACTCAGAAAAATTAAATGACTTACATGAGGTCAAGTGGTCACGTTCTTTAATTATGCAAATATTTCAGATGAAATTGATAAAAATGAGTAGTCTCTAACACAGTTTAGCTAAATAGATTTCATTCTTTTTATGATACAAATTCATTCCCTAGAGAAGTTGCTATGGACCAATGAACCAGTCACATACCCTCCATGTGGACCCTGGCTTCCTCACACTTAATAATTGGATGATTTTTCGCAAGTTACTTAGGTTTTCTAATGTTTGGTTGCCAGCTCTGTAAAATAGCAATCATCATTTCTACTTCATAGCATTATTGTAAATATAAAATGAAATCACACATTTAAAGTAATTGGCAAGTACTAAGTACTCGAACTCAGCTATTAACTGTTAAGAACAAGATCTTACAAGATGGGCTACAAAAAGCCTGAATTATACATTTTAACACATGTAAAATGGGCTCAAAAAGCAGTATTTGAGGAATTGTAAAAAGACAGTGTTGACAGAACAAAGCAGGATATAACTCAACATTCACTATTAATTTGTTTATAAAAATAAAAATGTTTGATAAAATGATTGGAAAGATGCTTCAAAGTATTTGCAGCATTCACTTTTTTGTGACGAAATTATTAATATATTAATACGGACACTATTTCACTGGCCTTACCAGAAACAACCCTTTTGGTGAATCATCTTGTTTACTTAACCAATGGAAATTCTGTACATCAAGGAATGAGCTGATCTAGCCTGAGCATTGCGAAACAATGTGTGTGCTTAATTAGTGAACTCTGCAAAGAACTGGGCACTACAAGAACACAGTCCTGCTCAAGTGGGTTCTTCATTAGCTTGTAGCCTATTAGTACTTCTGTCATGTTCGGACATACAAAAACAAGAAATCAGAACTTATGATCTAAAACATAGCTTTAAGAGCACCTCATAGGACTCCCACAATGTATGCTTGAAAGAATACAAGCCCAGAGCAGTTATGTGACAGGGCAAAGTCAAGCATCTGGCTATAAGCACAGGCCGTTCAAGAGTCCAAGTCTTGCCATTTGCAGACCCGTGATTTCCCCTCAACATTCTGAGGTCTAAGTGGAAGTATGACTATGTATCCAGCCAAAATTGCCTTAACTGTGTGTTAATGAGAGAAAGAATATAGGTTTCAGCATAAGTATCTAAAACAAGGTAGTGAAATTCAGAATAATTTTTCAACACATCATCAAGGTTGCTTTTCCTTGCTGTTCAAATGGAAACAAAATACAGTACAAAAAAAAAATCAAAAAGCAAAATCTCTTATAATGCAGTTTCTACCCAGGTAATAGTTTTGTTCTTATCTTTAAAGGTCACAAATATCCATAGTGCTATTCAGTCACCAGGAAAAGGTAATGCAAAGAGGACAAATATTGTTTCATGTAACAATTACATTTCACTGAAAGGCAAAGTAATATGACTTGCATAATCTGAGATTTTTTTAATTACAAAGGAAAAGACCCCGAATCCCCTTTTCATGAACTCTTCAAATAATAAAAAATAGGCTCACAAGCCAAAGAAGGCAGAATAATTAAGATTCATGACTATAAAGAGCAAAGAAGGAAGCTGGGCTTTCACAGTGAGAACTAATAACGTAATCATGAAAAAATAGTAACAGTGCCCTGGGAGAGAGAGGGGGACTGAGACCTAAGAGTAAGGTTATCTTCCTGTGGATTTCAAGTGCAGAGCCCACACACCACTAAGGATTGTCATGCTGCTGAGAGGAAACGTGCACTTTGCATTTAAGGAGTAACCCCAGTTTTGAAATTTGAGCAGCAGTTAAGAGTAAATTCTAGGAAGCTCACTTAGGCATCTTGCTTGTCTTCCCAAAAAGAACCTGCCTTTACCATTTCTAAATTCTCTATCCAAGGCTGCTCTTTAGTCTCAGAGATCTGCGCATTGAGAGTTGCATCAATTACATTCAAAGTGAGCAAGTCTTTCTTTCCTACCTTGATAGCAAGCCACATTCGTGCAGTTGATGTGGTCACCCAGTAATTCACCTCTTCAAAGCACATGAAAATTCTTAAGGAATAAAAGACATAACTTGGAAGATAAGATGATAAGGAATAGTAACTGCAAGGTATTCAAGTTGTATGACTTGGCAGCATAAATAAAAATGGAGAGAAATAGGCCTAAGAATGCATTTTACACATTAAAAAAATGTGTAATTGTCTTTTGTGCAAGATTGTTAAAGGCAAAAAAAAAAAAAAAAAAGGCCATTTACAAAGCAATTAGGTGTTATCCTGGGGAAAATGTAACATTAAAAAGAATATTACAGTCAATCGTTCAAAGCCTTTTCTTGTGCCCTGTGGGGTCCTATGCTTTCAATGTGCAATTGAGGAGGTGACCTACTAGAGATATCTGATGAGGTTCTACAAGCCAAGCTGCTGATGGCAGAGGATAGCTTCATTACAGTGCGATAACAGCCTAATTCTGCTGCTTATTAGAGACCCGAAGTGCCCCCAAATATAATTGGATATTTTTCCCCATCTGAATTCCAACATCATGGCTAGTCATTGACAAGTGACAAATAGAGGACATACTCAGCATTGCACAGAAATTCCAAGGACACGACACTAAATTGAGGAAAGCGGATTCTAAATATGAACAGTCAGGGAAGGTAAAGAGAGATGAACAGCAGAGACTTTTTCCCTTATATTAACCTTGCAATCACCTCTTGCTTTCCTTAGTGCACTCTTACTCAGCTGAAGCCTCTCATTCTATAGTTTCCTCACATTTGAGCCACTAAATAAAAATCAGGGGTTAATGATTCAGAATACTTACTAATGTGGTTCACCTGGGACTTTTCCACTGGGAACTCCAGTCGTGAATTCTGCCTCCCAAAAGGACATTGTGCTTGGTGTATCTTATTCCCAGGAGTATATGTTGGAATTTTTACATTGAACTATTTATTTTAGATTATGATGGGAAAGATCAGTGTGTAAAGGGGACTCTAATAGATTTGTCAGTATAGGCTATGCTACAATTAATAACGAAGAGCTTTTTAGAACAGTGATGAAGATCAAATATCAGACTGCCTGGATTTGAATACCACCTAGCTTTGCCAGTTAGGTCACCTTCAGCAACTTCCCAGCTTCTTTTTTGAGGTGGAGTCTTGCTCTGTCACCCAGTGTCTCAATCTCGGCTCACTGCAACCTCTGCCTCCTGGGCTGAAGCAATTCCCCCGCCCCAGCCTTCCGAGTAGCTGGGATTACAGGTGCCCACCACCATGCCCAGATAATTTTTGTATTTTTAGTAGAGACGGGGTTTCACCATGTTGGCTAGGCTGGTCTCGAATTCCTGACCCCAGGTGATCCACCCCCTACTCGGCCTCCCAAAGTACTGGGAATACAGGCATGTGCCCCCATGCTCAGCCCTTCCTGGCTTCTTCAAACTCCAGTGTTTTCATCTCTAAAGTGGGCATAATAACAGTACATGTTAGCAATGATTCAGTGAGATAATCTCTTAACAGCTTAGCACTGTACAAAACACATTGTCACCAAATGTTAGCTTATGTTAGGAAAGTGTTAAAGAGAAAATGAGCAGAGAACTAAGGTCTATTTTTCTTAACAGATATCCTTTAAAAAATGACAAAATTGTGATACATTTAAACTTCTCGAGTAGAGATTCTCAAACCCTAGCATTCATGAGAATCACCTGGAGAGTTTGTTGAATTTTACCCACCCCCACATCCTGGGAGTATCTGATTCAATAGATATGGGGTAGAGGGCTGAGAATTTGCATTTCTAACAAGCTTCTAGGTGATGTGGATTCTGCTGGCCACAGAACTACATACTGAGAGCTGCTGCTATAGCAAAAGGAGAGCCAGTTGATTAATTGGGCACTCAAAACGTGTCAACCACTCTATGTACCTATGGCATTTACTTCAGTGAGAAGCACTGATCTTTCTATCCAGATATAAAAGCCACATTTCTAAGCCAGTCATGAATATTGCCATTCAGTTCTAAAAGGTTGACAAGTACTACGACATTCTCCTGGGCAAAAAAAAAAAAAAAAAAAAAAAAAAAAATTATTTGCACTTACATACATGATTGGAATCAATTCTGGTCACACTACTTAATAAACAGATTTTTGTATCTATTAATGTGCTTTGGTGGGTGAATAATGTACTCTGCCCTACCCTCCAAGATTTATATGCCAAAGGATTTGTCATACCAAAATAAAAAAGGAACACAGGGGAATGAAGTGATGGGTCAGGAAATTAAGTTCATAATAAAAGTTTCATTTTCAAGATTCCTTATTCTGGCATTAATACAAATTTCAGTATTAGTAACTATCATTAGTTATAAGTAAATTTTAATAAGAATTATGTAAGATATTCTAATTACTTTTTTCTGTCATTATCAGCACTTTAAAATACAATATGCATAATAAAATAACACCACAAAATAAACTGAAAATTTAAATCTATGTTTAAAATTCTCCATGAGCACCTGGGGGAGTGGAATATTTTTAATAACTAGTTTAAAATGGAAATTAAAAAAAGGACTATTTTAAACCCTTGAAACTTCACATTCAAGGTAAATAATAAGGACATTTCTATCTACTTCTCCCTTTTACTTAAAATATTATTCAGGGCATAATCTTTAAAGCCAGTCAAATCAACAAATGCTACGCAAAAGCCTGGTATCAGAACCGAGCAACCTCATCAACGCCAGCTTCAGAGTACAATAACATTCTATCTTATTGAATGTTAAGGTATAAAGTACAAATTAAACATGGCAATATAAGTAATGTGTAATTCCACTTTTGTCTTGTTAGAATGTATTTCTTGACTATAGTCAATTTGACCTTCATAGCAATGACCAAATGAAGCAAATCTTAAAACAAATGGATAATGGAAAATAAGCCTTTACTTGGTGAATTTTAATATATTCTGCTTACAAATCACTAGTAAATAACTTTTAGAGCAAAGTTTCTTACAAAATGCTTTAGTCTTATTATCAAATAATAAACTGCAAATTCCTACTAATTATTGGTACCCAAGCCTATTGGATTTCTCCATTTTTCTTTCATCTTTATCTTGGATCTTGATCTTCCTGAATCTTTTAGCCAAGAACATGTTCAAAGAACTCTAAACTCAAAGAAAATTCAATGTGTGATTTAAGAGGAAAGCCTTTCATTTTCATTGTTTCATTGTAAACAAATTCCTTTGACTATTTGAGATTTTCTTCTAACAGAAATAAATGAAATTTGGAGAAAAGTATTTTGGTGGTAGTTTGAGCATTCTCCTTTAACCAAAGCAAAAACCAGAGTTCGTTTTGCTTTTGAAAGCAGACAATAGATAATTCTTCTACAGTGTAAAGCAAAATCTAATTTTCATGAAATTCTATTTGTTAGTCAAATTATCCCATTCAGCCCTTTGGACATAGGTATTTTCTAGAAGTTAAGATTGTTGAGACATAAGGAATAGAATGTGATTAATGAAGATTTGCTGAAGAAGGAATTCCAGACACATCCAGTAACTGTTCAGCAATGGTGGAGGTCACACTACCTACAGAAATAGCTCTTTACCATGCTGTGTAATACCAGATGCCGCATATCAGCTAACTTTGGGAAGACGCACTAATTCCAAGCTCCTTTTGCCTAGGTAATGATCATTAATTGAGCTCCTATCTGCTAGCCATTGTACTGGAGACACCACAAGAAGAAAAGAAAGACACAGTGCTCATCACATCTTCCCTTTCTGACACACACACACACACTCTCTCACTCTCTCTAGCTCAACCTCCCACACAGAGGGTTTGCAATCCCCCGGAGAGAAAAGCTACATACACTGTTCTTTTCCTTTGGTTTCCATCTTCTGCTCCTGTACTGGAATTCTGCTCATGTGCTCTAGCCACACTGGAATTCTTTAGGTCTTTAAAGGCATCACGCTACTTCCTACCCCAAAGCCTGAGCATACTCTTCCCTTTCACTTGGGAAATGCTGTCTGCCTTTACCATGTAACACACTGTTCATACTTCAGGTGTCAGATTAAACACTGCTTTCTCAGCAAAGCCATCTCTAATCCCCTATAAGATGTCCTCAGTACTTGCCTTGTAGCATGCATCGCAGTAGATAACCATGTATTTGTGGACATTTCTGGTGCATATCTATCTTCTCTACTTGTCAACAGCAACATCAAATGGGCTTGATTTCTTATCACGTGCCATGCTAAGTGTTTGGAATACAATAAAGACGGAATTTCTATTCCATGCAACTATATGCTAATGTTAGAGAGATGCAATGATCTAATAAATACTGTAATAAATATTATGAGGCAAATACGCAAGATTTTGTCATTGTAACATTAAAGGCCTGCTTTAAGTAATGGAAAGCTGATGCATCAGGAATCAGATGGTGCCAACAAAAAATATGTGCCAGGCACAGGAAGAGCCAGTGCAAAAGGCTGGGAAGAGCCGCTTCTGGTGAAAAGGGTCAGAGGAGGATAAAAGAGCTGGAACTCAGCAAGCAATGGTGAGAGAACTGTGGAAGAGGGATGAGAAGGCAAAGTAGGCAATAGACCCTATAGATCTCCCAGTCGAGGAAAGAATTTAATTCTAAACCAATGGAAAGAGGGAGATTTTGGTACAACCTAGTGAGTAGTAACATAAGAACAAGTAGTTCGCTTAAAGAAAGAATGGTAAGGTACAAAGAGCATCAGAAGTGATATTTGAGCCATGTCTTAAAGGAAACTTCCCAAAAGAAAAAGGAAAGTTTGTTAAGTCTATGCACTTGGTCTTTGCAACAGATTTCACAGAAAACTGTATTGAGAAACAAATGTCCTTTGAAACAAACGAACTTCTTAGTGCCCCAGTAAAATAATATCAAAGGCTGCTATGAGCAAGAATAAATACTAGGTTGGTGCAAAAGCAATTGTGCCAATCTATACGAAGTGTCAGCCCAAGTCAAAAGTTTGTTCACTTGTCTAGATCAAGGAATGACCAGCAAAATGTTTAGGATACTGCTGGGCTACATACACAGTGGCAGAAAGTCAGACCACGGATGAAATCGCAAGCTTGGGAATTCTTGGGGCAGGAAAAGGAGATGAACTATGCAAGACACCGGATGCCTGCTTCTAGAGTCCGCTACTCAAGGAATATCAGAAAGTTTATGCTTTCCGTTCACTGCAGAAAAGTGAGGTGTTCCAATAATCATCAGGCAAAACCTACAATTGTTCTCAGGTTATGTGACTATATTTAAGAAACCACCCAACTAATGGAACACAAACAAAAAGCTACTATTTTCTGACCCACTCTACACTGTACCATAGTAATCTGTTTTGGGTAGGTCACTACTTGCAGGTAAGATCAATATTAGCACACTCAGTCCAAAAGCAAATCAGGCCAGTAAACTGTAAATTCTGTAAGAGCAGGGACCATGTGGATTTGCTCATTAACTTGGCATAACGTTTAGCCTATAGTAGAGGCTCACTAAACATTTGTTGAATGAAATAATACACACATGATAAAAATAACACTATTACAAAGAAGCATAAATGATATGTAGCATGGTAGTTGAGGAGGAGAAATATTACTTCCCACCAGGGTGCTCATGAAAACTAGCCACAGTAAAAGAAATTTGAGCTGGATATTGTAGGATCATAATTATAATGATAGAAATGACTATGAAGATGAAGATGAGGATGAAAATAACAGTTAACTATATAGAGCTAACCATCTACTAGGCACTATCCTAAGTATTTTCATACCATTAATTTCTAATAAGCCTGTGAAGTAAAGCCTATTGTTCTAATTTTTGAGATAAAAAAAACTAAAACAGATTAGATGTGCTTTTGATTAAATGTGCAAGGAGAGCACAATAAAAACAAGAAGTCAATAAACTCAGTAAATTCTAAATTAAAATGCAAATTACCCCACCCTTCATTGTCCACAGATACCCTTACAACAGCCACAGAGACAGGGTAAATAAATGATGCCCTCCCAAAGAACATTAGTAGAATCTATTTATTGAATGTGCTGAATTCAAATGGCTTTTTTTCCCATCCCAGCCTTCAAACATGGGGTTTTTGGAGGCACCTTGACAGCTCCTATAGTTCACTTAAATGGATGGTTTCTTTCTAAATCAAACAGAACCCAATTTCAATGCAGTTCTTAGCTCTTCTATTGGATGGGATGGAAGGGATGAGCAATGAGTTAAAGCGTGAAAGGAGAAAGAAAAGAATGATATTCATAGGACAAAGAAATAGAGCAGAGAAACCACTCTAAGTCCAGTGCTTTCTCTGCTCTAAGTTCTGAACACAGCTTTCTCTTTGTATTAGTCTGTTTTCATACTGCTATAAAGAACTGCCCGAAACTGGGTAGTTTATAAAGGGAAGAGGTTTAACTGACTCACAGTTCAGCATGGCTGCGGAGGCCTCAGGAAACTTACAATCATGGCAGAAGGTGAAGAGGAAGCAAGGCACCTTCTTCACAAGGCAACAGTAAGAAGAAATGCTGAGCAGAGAGGGAAAAGCCCCTTATGAAACCATCAGATCGCGTGAGAACTCACTCACTATCACGAGAGCAGCATGAGGGAACCACATCCATGATTCAATTACCTCTACCTGGTCTCTCCCTTGGCATGAGGATAATAGGGACTTGGGGTTTACAATTCAAAGTGAGACTTGGGTGGGGACGCAAAGCCTAACCATATCACTCTTTTACTAATTACCTTACCCTAGAAAAGTTGCTAAAATTCTTTGGGCCTCACTTTCTTCATCTGCATGAAAAGATTGGGTTGGATCATCTTTAATATTCCACTTGTCTACTTCTATGTAGATTTCCTAGTGAACTGGGAATTAAGAAAGTACATCCCTGTCCATTCAGGAACAGAAATCAAAGCTTCCATATCTGCTGGAGAAAATAGAAGTTGCTATAGTGAGAATAGCATCAATTATTAGTTACACTTGCTCCATTGCTTTGTCACGCGTTGATACTGAGCCAGGTGCAGTGAGAGATTTGACAAGCTGCTCTTACCTTCCTCACAGTTGTTAGGACTTTCATTTAATTTCAGTAAATTAAGAAGCTAGTTAAGAATTCACTGTGGGAAAGGCTATTTTTAAAACTTAAAAAAAAAATTATCACAGAGGTCACCGATGCTGAGACAAGCATCCATTCATAATCGGCCTTCCCATGTAAGTGCATGAGGTCGGTGCTTTATGATATACAAACAGCTGAGCAGTCTGGGACACACTTTGATGATGCTCAAATTATTAAACCTTGTTAACCTCTCAGGGACAGTCAGGGGACAACTATAAATAATGATTCTGACAGGTTTCGGGATTTATTTCTAAGTTATTATTTAGTATCCAAGAAATAAAAATGGTAGTCTGGATTCAAGATATCTGAGTTCTGATACTGGCCCTGCCATTGATATCTTGTGTAATTTTGTGCAAGTCATCTAACCTCAGGAAGCCTGTTTCCTCATCTACATAATAAAGGAGTTGAACTGAACATCATTCAAACAAACATACAGTGCTCTACTAGGCACCTGGGAAACAACAGTGATTACTAGTGTAGCATATTAGTGTATAAGTTTGGGAGCGAAATGCATGCAAATAACTGTGCTGGAGCCCAAAGAACTAGATGGAGATACTGGTCCTTGCCTTGAAATGCTAGACTACTATGCTACACCTGCTTCACCTATTTGTTCATCATCCAAAGTCCTCCTTTCCACCAAAGACACAGAAAAAGGAAAAAAACATTGCCCAGAAAATGTTTGACATACTCCTTCCTTGACCATACACTTGGATTCATTGAGAAGCTGTCTTATGACTCATTCATTCAACAATTAGGTGCTAAAGATGAGCAGAGCAATGCCAGGAAGATCCAAATGTAAAAAATTGTCTGTCTTCAGGAACTCACAGGCTATTGAGAGACCGAAACAAACATCATGGTGAGCACAATAACAGAGGATTACAGGATGCAATGGAAACACACAGGAATTGCACTTCCCCTAGAAGAGGGAAGCAAGGAATGAAGGAATACCTGAGAAGAAGAAATTCTAACATACTGTTGTTTATCTTCTTATCAAAGATCTTATTAAAGGTAAAGTAATCCTATCTTGTTTATTACCTATTCATCTGTTTATATGTTTATTTTCTTCCTTCCCTATAACTTTTTTCTGTTGCTGCTATAACAAATTACTGCAAGTTTAGCAGCTTAAACAACACAATTGTTTTATCTTACAGTTTTGGAGGTCAAAAATACAAAATGGATTCAATAGGCTAAAACCAAGGCATCAGAAGACCATTCCTTCTGAGAAGGGGGAGAATCTGTGTCCTTACCTTTTCTGGCTTCTAGAGGTCATCCACATTCATGACCCCTCCCCTCCATCCTCAAAAACAGCATCACACATCTTTCTGTACCTTTTTCTGTAGTCATATCAGTGTCTAATTCTGTTCTTCTGCCTCCCTATTCCACTTTTAAGATTTTTTGTGACTATAATTGGGCCCACCTGGATAATCCAGGCTAATTTACCTAATTTAAGGTAAGCTAATTAGCAACCTTAATTTCACCTGCAATCATACGGCCCTCCTTGCTCTGTCAACTAACATAGTCACAGGTTCTAGGGATTAATGAATGGATGTCTTTGAGGGAACCACTATTCTTCCTACCATATTCCTCTTCTAGAAAAATTCATTGCAAACAGAAACTTTACCTTTACCCACTATTGTATCTCCAACAGGTGGAGCAGCACCTAGGACACAGAAGATTCTCTATAGTTATTTGTTGACTGAATGGCTAATTGACAATGGTGATACCACACCAAAAATAATCGTTAATTTTTTAAATACTCTTTATTGATTAAAAATGCTAACAATCATCCAAGCCTTTAGCAACTCACACTTTTTGCCAATAGAGGGTCTTGCATCCATGTTGATGGCTGCTGACTGATCAGAGGGGTGATTGGTAAAGGTTGGGATGGCTGTGGCAATTTCTTAAGACAACAGTGAAGTTCACTGCATTGATTGACTCTTCCTTGCAATATTCTTCTGCAGCATGCAATGCTGTTTCATAGCATTTACCCACACTAGATTTCTTTCAAATTTCAAACAATCCTCTCGAACCCTGCCACACCTTTATCAACTAAGGTTATGCAATATTCTAAATACTATGTTGTCATTTCAACAGTGTTCACAGCATCTTTGCCAGGGGGCGATTCCATCTCAACAAACCACTTTCTTTGCTCATTCATAAGAAGCAACTCCTTACTCGCTAAAGTTTTATCATGAGATTTCAGCAATTTAATTACATCTTCAGGCTTCACTTTTAATTCTGGTTTTCTTCCTGGTTTCACCATATCTGCGGTTACTTAATTTTATTTCAATAGCTTTAGGGATGCAACTGGTTTTGTTACAAAGAATGAATTGTATCACTGAACTCTGGGATTTTAGTATACCCATCACCCAGATAGAGTACATGGCACACAATAGGTAGTCTTTTTATGCTGCACCTCTCTCCCACCATCCCCACTTCTGAGTCTCCAATATTCGCTATGCCACTCTGCACACCTCTGCATACCCATAGCTTAGCTCCTACTTATAAGTGAAAACCTGTGGTGTGTGGTTATCTGCTCCTGAGTTACTTCACTTAGCATAATGGCCTCCAGTTCCATTCAACTTGCTGCAAAATACATTATTTCATTCATTTTTGTGTCTGAGTAGTATTCCATGTGTATATATACCACATTTTATTTATCCACTCATTGGTTAATGGGCCCTTAGGTTGATTCCATATCTTTGCAATTGTGAATGGTACTGCAATAAACATATGTGTGCAGGTGTATTTTTTATATAATGACTTTTTTTCCCTTGGGTAAATACCCAGTAGTGGAATTGCTGGATTGGCCAGTAGATCTATGTTTAGTTCTTTGAGAAATCTCCATACTGTTTTCCATAGAGGTTGTGCTAATTTAAATTCCCACCAGCAGTGTATAGCATTCCCTTTTACCACATCTGTGCCAATGTCTATTGTTTTCTGACTTTCTGATAATGACCATCTGGCTGGGGTAAGGTAGCATCTCATTGTGGTTTTAATCTGCATTTCCCTGATGATTCGTGATACTGAGCATTTTTTCATGTTTGTTGGCCATTTGTATATCTTCCTTTGAGAAATGTACGTTCACGTCCTTTCCCACTTTTAATTGGGATTATTTGTTGTTTTCATGCTGATTTGTTTGAGCTACTTGTAGATTTTCAATATTAGTCTTTTGTCAGATGCATAGTTTGCGAATATTTCCTCCCATTCTGTAGGTTGTCTGTTTACTCTGTTGATGGTTTCTTTTGCTGTGCAGAAACGTTTTTGTTTAATTAGATTCCATTTATTCACTTTTGTTTTTGTTGCATTTGTTTTGGGGGCCTCTTAGTCATAAATTCTTTGCATAGGCCAATGTCCAGAAGAGGTTCTTTTAGGGTTTTCTTCTAGAATTGTTACATTTTCTGGTCTTAGATTTAAGTCTTTAACCTATCTCGAGTTAATTTTTCTATATGGTGAGAGATAGGGATCCAGTTTCATTCTTCTGCATGTGGCTGTCCAATTTCCCAGTACCATTTATTAAATAGGGAGTCTTTTCCCCAGGATATGTTTTTGTCTGCTTTGTGGAAGATTCGTTGCTTGTCAGTATTTGGATTTACTTCTGGGTTTTCTGTTCCATTGGTCTGCGTGTCTACTTTTATACCAGCACCATGCTGTTTTGGTTACTATAAGCTACATATCCCAGAAGATTTAAATATTATAGCAATATGGGAATAGAGGAGTAAGTTTCGTTTTAAGAGAAGCTATGCCACTTTTAAGAGAAGCTAGGCGTGGGTGTGGGATGCTGCATTTGCTTTCTACAGATGCTATAACAAAACATTATAAACTTGGTAGCTTTGAACAATAAAAATTAATTACTTTTAAGTTCAGAAGACCAGAAATCTAACACCAAGGCATTAGCAAGGTCAATTCCTTCTGAGGCTCTGAAAGAAAAATCATCCTAGGCCTCTCTTCTAGCTTCTGGTGGTTGCCAGCAATCTTTGACATTACTTTGCTTGTAGACACACCACTCCAATCCCTACCTCAATCTTTCCATCACCTTCTTCTGTGTCTCTCTGTGTCCTCCCTTCTTGTTACAAGGACACCAGTGGTTTTACCAGATCACCCTAAATCCAGGATGAGTTCAACTCAAGATCCTTAACTGATTTCATCTGCAATAACCCTAAGTCCAAGTAACGTCACATTCTGAACTTCCATGTGCACATGAATTTTGGGAGGAACCTATTCAACCCACTCCAAATGCTCTTCTTGTTCTATGACTTACAAATACAGTGCTTCTCAAGGCTCCAAATGGCCTCAGGATGGGTGTCTCTGGGTCTACAACGGTCAGAAAATACTTTCTACTATAAAGTTAACAGAGACTCTGCAGAAATTTCTCCCCTTTTCTCCTGCATCATGGTTTTTTAAGTACTTCTTGGAAAGAAAATTGGCTGCACTAATACAGCTCTTCAAATAATTTATCTTTATCAATAAAACCTCAGGAAAATTAAACCATAAAGATATATTTCCAAAATGCACTATCGGTTTGAATGAAGTCCACAAAGGCTCCAAAGCAAGAATGAAGCCTGGGGTGTGTGCCCTCTCCCTTCAGGAGGCTTTTCAACTCTTGGTAAAAGGATTCCAGATACAAATGGACTGCTGGCCTAGATTTGGATGTGGAAGAATGTAAATAGCTGTTGGCTTATTATAGTAGAAATCTCAAACGCTTATTGTTGCTTTCAGTCAGGTGGATATTTTTTATGTGACTCAGTTTTCTATAGTTAGTGATGGGAGAAATACCTTTTGTTTCGCCTAGCACGGTAAGTCGAGCTGCAGTCTCTCATCAGAATAGGGAGTGAAAAGATGGAACCCCAGGTGGCACAGACCTGAAGGTCCTTTCCTAATACAAAACTTAGGGCTTTACTGTTACAAAATATCAGAAAAGGCTAAGTGCTCACTTAAAAAAAAAACAGTAAGATAAAATCTACAGTGCTTTCCTAGGTAACATTCCCCAGTGCACCATTATTCCCTGTGTTCCTTGCAGCAAGGTGGACAGCTTCACTTATAAAGCATTTCAAGAGAATGAAATAGTAAATTATATGAAGAGTCCCAGAATTACAACTAGAAATTTGATAGGACTCTGTAGACTTTCTTCCCATATAATTCTATGGTTAATCAACACAAGGAAATTTAGAGAAGATTTAAATAAAATACACATTACGAAAGGAAATGTTACTTTTTTGTTACCACCTTTTGTTAGAGGTATTGTTTTATTAATATTAAGTTAGATTAAAAAGTATATTTGCTATTAAAGATCCAAGACGTTGAAGTCACTTTGTTTACCACTGTCTCTCCATTACCAATATCCCCAAAACTAATATTTCTTTTTTAACAATTACTAACCACTTTTATTTCTGAAATGCAGAAAATAAGAGTTTTACCTCCAAATCAATGCACAATGCTTTGCACATACCAGATAATCTACAAAAACTGGTTGACATAAATGAGACAGACACAGAAACCACGCTTCAGAAATTCACTGAATGAAACTGACAAAAAGAAATAACATCATTTATTTATTCAAGAATAGAGGAGTTCTAGTTTTTGATGCAGGAATAGCCCCTTTTCTTCTGAAACTCTGCTTGCCATCCAGGTGCATTCTTCAGAGTGAGAAAGGCAGAATTATTCATACTGTGGAATTTTATAAATTACAGCCCAGTAAAAAAAAAACAACAACAACAACAACAACCCTGATCCATCTCACTTCAAAGCCATACACTCTCAAGCCCCCTCATACATGTTAAATTTCTGAGTGTTGTGATATGTCATCATTTGGCCTCACAGGAAATTTGAGCAACCATATTGAACAATCAATATAAATCCTTTTTCTTTTCACAACATCCAAGCAATAGTTTCCAACTTTGTTTTGAGTCACTCAAAGCAAGATTTTTACAGTTTCTTTGATATGTACTTCTATTTAAAAATTTTTGCATTTCTGCTTCAAAATCTAACTCCCTTTTGAAATACATTTCTAAAACTACGTTCTAATAATACTGGATTATAAGAAAAAGCATGCAGAGATACATGCAGACTTGAGAAATCGATGGCATTTAGAAGATAACTGGAATCATTCTTGTTGGAAGTGACTAGAGGAGTGTTGAATATATAAATTTAATCATTGATTCTAAATTAGTAATAACTGCAGGCCTCATTTTAAAAGACCTATATGCCAACATGTACTGAAGAGTAGTGGAAAGGGCAATTTTTTTAAAAAGGCTCAACCAGCTGTGTAATTGTGTTGATACATGAATGCCTCTTCTTCGTAAAATTTCAAAACTTTTTCCCGGAATATTATCAAAGCTAATATAATAACTATATACCTACCACCCAGAATTAATATCAACATTCTATCATGTATGATTCAGATTTTCATTTTTGTGAAAGATCTAAAATCTACAGATAAAATTTCACTCTTCTCCGAATCCCTCCCCAATCTAATACCTTTCTATCTCCAGCATTAATCGCTGTCCTATATTAGCTGAGTATGCAACATATATTTTAAGGTATTTGTAATCAATATATATTTAAAGATAATATATAAGTGCACACATACAGAATTATAGAGATTTTTCAGTTTATAGAAACGTTATTAAACTCTGTGCAACTTTCTATAATTTGTTTTATGTTTTTACTTTAACTTAAATATTTTGAAATCTATCCATGTATGTTCAATATAGTCCATTCAATTTAACTGCTGTATTATATCCTGAATAAATAACTGGTTTATCAATTTTCCTCCACATGAGCATTTGAGCTTTTTTTTCTCTCTCTTACGGATAATACTATCATTTGCACTATTACATACCCTAGAATTCTCCAAGACATATTTCCACAACTGGAATTGTCAGACTATGGTGTAAAATGGGTCTTCAAGAGGTTCATGAAAAATGCATACTATGAAAAAAGTATGCAAGAAAATGTGGCACATATACACCATGGAATACTATGCAGCCATAAAAAAGGATGAGTTTGTGTCCTTTATAGGGACATGGATGCAGCTGGAAACCATCATTCTTAGCAAACTATCACAAGAAGAGAAAACCAAACACCGCATGTTCTCACTCATAGGTGGGAACTGAACAATGAGATCA
This sequence comes from Rhinopithecus bieti, assembly GCF_001698545.2. Classification (NCBI taxonomy): domain Eukaryota; kingdom Metazoa; phylum Chordata; class Mammalia; order Primates; family Cercopithecidae; genus Rhinopithecus; species Rhinopithecus bieti. The sequence continues at coordinate 1,897,614 of NW_016806890.1, read as the reverse complement.
CTTGGACTCGGGAAGGGGAACATCACACACCGGGGCCTATCGTGGAGAGGGGGGAGGGGAGAGGGATTGCATTGGGGAGTTATACATGATATAAATGATGAATTGATGGGTGCTGACGAGTTGATGGGTGCAGCACACCAACATGGCACAAATATACATATGTAACAAACCTGCACGTTATGCACATGTACCCTAGAACTTAAAGTATAATAAAAAAAAAAAGTATGCATATTTCAAATTTTTTGCACCTAAATAAACTCATATTAACTTGTTATAATATGTCCAAACAGCATCTAATTTGAGGCACTAGGAAGGATACGACATCAGTTTGAAAACAGCCCCTAGCAGAGCAACATGAATTCTGCTAAAATTGAAGTAAGAACACAGGTCAAACTTCTGATGAAGCATGGGTATAAGAATGGTGACATCATTAGCTGGGTATGTTGGTGCTTGCCTGGAGCCCCACTTGCTTGGAAGGTTGAGGAAGGAGAATCTCTTGAACCCAGGAGGCAGAGGTTGCGGTGAGCCAAGATCACACTACTGCACTCCAGTCTGGCCTGGGCGACAGAGCAAGACTCCATCTAAAAAAAAAAAAGAAAAGAAAAAGAAAAAAGAAAATAATAGTGAGATTATTGATGCTTTAGAAAATGTTTCTGGGAATAATGCCCCAAAGAAATCAGCAGTTTACAAATAAATAGCTCATTTTAAGAAACACAACAATGTTGAAGCTCATAGTGACAGACGATCCACATCACTTTGCAAGGAAAAATTTATCTTGTTTGTACCCTAATTGAAGAAGGCCAACATTTAACAGCAGAAACAATAGTCAACATCATAGACATTTCGGCTGGTTCAGTGTGCACGATTTTAATTGAAAATTAAAGTTGCCAAAACATTGCACCCATTTCAGCTGCAGACAAGAGCACAGATTTAGACAGAAATTTTAAACAAGTGGGATCAAGATCCTAAAGTATTATTTTTTGAAGAATTATAACAGAAGATGAAATATGGCTTTACCACTACATGCCTAAAGACAAAGCACAATCTAAGCAATGGCTACCAAGAGATGGAAGTGGCCCAGTCAAGAGCAAATGTCATGACAGCAGTTTTTTGGGATACTCAAGGAATTTTGCTTGTTGATTTTCTGGAGGGTCAAAGAACAATAAAATCTTATTATGAGAGTGTTTTTGAGAAAGTTAGCCAAAGCTTTAGCAGAAAAAATCCTGGGAGAGCTTCACCAGAGAGTCCTCCTCCACCACAACAATGCTCCTACAAATTCCTCAACAAACAAGGCCAATTTTGAAAGAATTTAGATGGGAAATCACTAGGTATTAACCTTACAGTTCTGATTTGACTCCTTCTGACTTTGTTTTTGCATGTTTCCAAATCTTAAAGAATATTTAAGAGGTATTTAATTTCCTCAGTTAATAATGTATTTTAAGATGCAGAAACGGCCTTCAATAAAATTCAACGTCCTTTCATGTTAAAATCTCTCAATAAACTAGGTATTGAAGGAACATACCTCAAAATAAGAACCATGTATTACAAACCCACAGCCAATATCATACTGAATGGGGAAAAGCTGAAAGGACGCCCCTTGAAAACCAGCACAAGATAAGGATGCCCTCTCTCAGCACTCCTATTTAACATAGTATTGGAAGTTCTGGCCAGGGCAATCAGGCAAGACAAGTAAGTAAAGGGTATTCAAATAGGAAGAGAAGAAGTGAAATTATCTTTGTTTGCAGATGACACGATCCTAAATCTAGAAAACCCCACCATCTCAGCCCAAAAGCTTCTTAAGCTGATAAGCAGTTTCAGCAAAGTCTCAGGATACAAAATCAATGTGCAGAAATCACTAGCATTCCTATGCACCAACAACAGGTAAGCAAAGAGCCAAATCATGAATGAACTCCCATTCATAGTTGCTCCAAAAAGAATAAAATATCTGTCAGCACCGCACCGATTTCCGCATCCAGCTCCGGACGCTTCCAGTCTTAGCTGGGCCCATTTGGGAGGGTGTACTACAGACCTTCACATGTTGAACAGTAGGATTCAGCAGGGAATGAGTCCCACATCCGCCTTTCATCCATCCTTCTTTCCCAACTCCTCTTCCACCTCCCACTGTCCCTATGTCTACTTTACTGCTCAATCTGGATTTGGGGGAACCTCCTCCCCATAAAACATTAGAAGGAAATGCCAAGCACTGAAATTTTGTCAAGAAGTGGAGGCTCTTGGAACGGAAGGGCTTTCTGGGTAAAAGAACCAGCCCCTTGTGAGGGGGGTTTTACTCTGAACCTCCAAAAAAATGGGGAAACTCCTAGGGTAGATGGCTCTTGGAAGACCCTTCCCTTCCTAAAAAATAAGAAGACCACTGCCTCCAATGGGTCAGGACAGCCCCTGGACAAGAAAGCTGCAGTGTCTTGACTGACCCCTGCCCCTTTGAAGAAGGTTGATTCTGTTGCTGCTAAACTAGATTTGTTGTGGGAGATCTGGAGTGCCCTTCCCAAGATTAATAGGCACCCAAACCACTCCCAGAAGAAGGCCTCCCGGAAGAAATCCTCTAAGAAGAACCATCCACAGAAGAATGCCCCACAGAACTCCACCCAAGCTCATTCAGAGAATAAATGCTACAGAGCATCCCAGAAGTTTGCCAAGGAAGATGATGGTGGCAATTGACTCTGAGATGGTGGACACAAGACCCAATGGGCATGTTAGTTCCTTGGCTCAATGTAGTATTGCCAACTACAACGGAGATGTGCTTTATGACGAGTACATCCTTCCCCACTGCCACATTGTGGACTACTGGACCAGATGGAATGGTATCCACAAGCAGCACATGGTGAATGCCACACCCTTCAAGATTGCTCCAGGCCAGATCTTGAAGATACTCACAGGGAAGATAGTGGTGGGACATGCCATCCACAACAACTTCAAAGCCCTTCAGTACTTTCACCCCAAGTCCCTCACCCATGACACCACCCATATCCCCCCCCCCTTAACTGGAAGGATCCCATATCCCCCCACTTGACCACCCAGAGAAGGCCACCATGTCTCTGAAGCATCTCACCAAAAAGCTGCTAAACCGGGATATCCAGGTTAGGAAGAGTGGCTATTCCTCTGTGGAAGATGCCCAGGCCACCATGGAGCTGTACAAGTTTGTTGAAGTTGAGTAGGAAGAGCACCTAACCCAGAATCCCCCTAAAGACTAGTGGCAGTGGGGATGCTGGTGATGTGGGGAGGCAGAGACAGTACCCAGGAGAAAAAGAGCAGCAGACCAATGGACAGCTCCACCAACTCCACATCTTTGGAAGCTAGAATTGTGGGAAAAGAGAAGTTCTACCCCAGACTCAATATCCACTGAAATTTCACCTCTGCTGTTTTGCCCTGTGTCTGGTTAAGTGTCCCATGGAAGCGGGAAGCCTTCATGTCAGAACAGAGCCCTATACCGTTTACTTCTAAATGGTGCTAGCCACAAGTGTCCCAGGGTGCTCTGTACCAGCCAAGATTTTTAACTTTCAAGAGGCAGGGCATACTAGGAAATGCAGTTTCCCAAACTGCCTTATCACTTGGGTGGACATACGTCTCTTTTTATGCTTTTGGTCTTGAATAATTAACAAAAGTAATTGCAACAAAAAGACAATTGACAAATGGGATCGAATTAAACTAAAGAGCTTCTGCACAGCAAAATAAACTATCATTAGAGCGAACAGACAACCTCCAGAATGGAGGAAAATCTTTGCAGTCTACCCATCTGACAAAGGTCTAATATCCAGAATCTACAAGCAACTTAAGCAAAAAGCAGGAAAAAAAACAAAAAAGAAAACCAAAAAAAAAAAAACCATTAAAAAGTGGCCAAAGAACATGAACAGACACTTCTCAAAAGAAGATATTCATGTGGCCAAAAAACATATGAAAAAAAGCTTAACATCACTGATCATTAGAGAAATGCAAACCAAAACCACAATGAGATACCATCTCACACGAGTCAGAATGGCGATTATTAAAAAGTCAAGAAACAACAGATGCTGGTGAGGATGCAGAGAAAAGGAAACGCTTTTACACTGTTGGTAGGAATGTAAGTTAGTTCAACAATTTTGGAAGATGGTGTGGCAATTCCTGAAAGATCTACAAGCAGAAATATCATTTGACCCAACAATCCCATTACTGGGTATATATCCAAAGGAATAGAAATCATTGTACTATAAAGATACATGCACATCTATGTTCATTGCAGCACTATTCACAATAGCAAAGACATTTTATCAACCTGAATGCCCATCAATGATAGGCTGGGTAAAGAAAATGTGGTATTTATACATCATGGAATACTATGCAGCCATAAAAAGGAATGAGATCATGTCCTTTGCAGAAACATGGATGGAGCGGGAAGCTGTTATCCTCAGCACACTAACACAGTGTTCATTTTTCTATTGAGCTCTTTAAGATTTGTAACATGTACCCAGCACTTTGGGAGGCCGAGGCGGGCGGATCACAAGGTCAGGAGATCGAGACCATCCTGGCTAACACGGTGAAACCCCGTCT
>NW_016806890.1:1888969-1891480 GCF_001698545.2 Rhinopithecus bieti | reverse complement strand
AAAAAAAAAAAAAAAAAAAAAAAGATTTGTAACATGTAGTAATATTTTTGTGTCTAGTGATTATTGATCTGTGTTGTATATTGCAAATGTCTTCTGTGGTTCATCTTTTAACTTCATGTTTTTTATAATAGAAGGTTTTAAACTTTATAAAACATCAAATTTTGTCTTTCTTTATAACTTCTTGCTCTGTCTGACTTAAGAAATCCTTTCCACCCTGTGGCCATACATATACCAAATATATTCTATTCTAACATTTTGAATGTTTAAGACTTTAATGCATATCTAGGACTTTAAATTTTATAAATGTATCCATTTATATAAATTGAATTTCATAATTACTTTATATTTATTTTTAAATATTATAAATTAAATATTACCTATTAATGTAGTTTACATTAAAGAATTAATATATTTTTGAACATTTGGAATTTTAATGCATATTAAAGTATTTAACATATATTTAGAACACATATATTTTATACAATTTTTTCTTTCTTTATAAGTTCTGAAGGTGTCTGGTTTAAGAGGTCCTTCCCTATCCTGTGGTCATGATATTTTACTATACTTTATTCTAATTTTTGTGTTATTTTATTTTTTGTTATGGAAAATCAAATAGATCAAACTCAGTTTTTGAAATGGCTATGGTTCCATGCAGGCTTAGGTCTAGCTAAGTGCTCTCTAGCTGCTCTATTTATTCTCAGATGAAAGTATTTATGTATATTTATTAGCAGACTGGCTCTAGCACAATATTAGGGCAGAAATACTTACCATGCTGCTAGATTTAATAGGAATGCTTCTGAAGTTTCTTCCATTAAATACCACACCGTAGTTTCCTGAACATCTCCTTCTAGTCCTAATTTGCAAAAGATTTTATCATAAATACATGGTGAATTGTATTGATTGCTGCTTATTCTACAACTGTAGGAATTTATTATGCTTTTCTTTATTCTGTAAATCTGTTGGATTAGATTTATAAATTTTTGTGAATGTGAGCCAGCCTTCTATTCCTAGGCTAAGTTCCATTTTATTTCTTATTTATTCATTTATTTTAAACATCTGCATTTTGCTAATAATTTATTTATGATCTTTACATGTACATTCATACATCAGACTATCTTATTTTCATGTATTACAATTAATAAATTATGTCACTAAGTTTATACTAACCTAATAAAATAAGTTATATATCTCTTCACATTTTCCCTTTTCTAAAACAGGAAATATCTACTTAGTAAAATTTCAGCAAACTTCACTTACAAAACATTCTGAACCAGGGCTTTTTTTTTTTTTTATGGGGAGATGCTTGACTAGGAAATTAATTTCTTCACTTTTAATTGCTTCATTCAGAGATTTAAGAACTTCTTCTTGAGTTAGTTCAGGTAATGTATGTATTTATTTTTTAAGTGACCATGTATTCAAGATTTCGAATTTGTTCATAAGTTTATGTTATGTGTTTCTAGTACTCTCATGATTTGTATACTCCCTTTTCTCACCTAATTGGACTCTTTTCAGTCAGGAAAGACAAATGCAGGCTAGACTTCTCATAAAGTCATTATTCCATCTAATCAATCATTGAATCATCAAATATGCATTGATCTTGAAAGGTACAGAGAAAACAACTGATACAACCCTCCAAGCCCAGGAATCAAAATTTGATTGAGTTTAAGTAGAGTTTGTTATGTTTTAAGGAAGAATATTTATCTTTTTTAGTTGTCGGTCTTTGTTATATCACAATCTATGTATTATCTACTTGCATAATATTGTATAAATATAAGCTTTGATAAGCAAACATTTCAATAAATATTCTTCATTGTAGGGGAAAAAATCACTGGGTAGAAAAAATGTGATACTTTCTTTTCTTTTCCAATACCGTCAGTCATGAAGATATAACCAAGGGACCACCTCCATCTGGAGGAAGCTTGTGATAATTCCAGGACATAGAAAGCAATAGCTTTTGGAATAGCAATATCTAAATTCTAAGCCTATAATACAATGTGAATAAAGGTCGTCGATAATTACTTTTCAAAAGCTCAGAAAACAAGCAACTGTTTTACAAATTCAACAGAGCACCCAAAATTGAAATTATTGAGTTGACTTTTGGGTTTTTTTGCTGTTGTTGTTTCTATTTTTTTTCTTTTTTTGAGACAGGATCTCGCTCTGTTACCCAGGCTGGTGTAGTGGTGCCATCACAGCTCACTGCAGCCTTGCAGTGTAGAACTCCTGGGCCTGAGTTATCCTCCGACCTCAGTCTCCCGAGTATCTGGGACTACAGGTGCACACCACCATGCCTGGCTATTTTTTTTTTTTTTTAATAGAGACAAGGTCTAACTATATTACCTGGGTTGGGCTCGAACTCCTGGCTTCAAGAGATCCTTACACCTTGGCCCCAAAGTGCTGAGATTACAGGCAGGACCCATCACACCTGACTTTCGTTTTAAAGCAACATTTCTTTTTTCTTCCTTTTTTTTTTTTTTGGAGACAGAGTCTGGCTCTGTGGCCCAGGCTGGAGTG
>NW_016806890.1:1849785-1888733 GCF_001698545.2 Rhinopithecus bieti | reverse complement strand
GAGACAGAGTTGCTCTGTCACCCAGGCTGGAGTGCAGTGGCACGATCTCAGCTCACTGCAACCTCTGCCTCCCAGGTTCAAGTGATTCCCCTGCCTCAGCCTCCTAAGTAGCTGAAAAGAAAAATAGTTTTCTGTCTTTAGTAGAGACAAAGTTTCGTCATGTTGGCCAGGCTGGTCTCAAACTCCTGACCTCAGGTGATTCACCCACCTCAACCCCCCGAAGTGCTGGGATTACAGGCATGAGCCACCACCCCTGGACTAAAACAACATTTTCTAAAGAAATGACTTGCAGACAATGATTCCTCAAGAAATTCTGCAAGGGAGGTGGAGGGCAGGCTGTTTCAATCAAAATATATAGAAAAGAGTGCTCACAATTCCTTACTCTTAGAGATTTAAAATGCAAATAAACATAATGTTTTGAGAAATTTTGCAATAGAGATACCTGTTAATCTTTGTTTAAACCAATGTTTCAATGTTACTTAATCATAGACCCACTTTTTTTTCCATGCAGCATCTATTTAGGGTCATGGAATGTGCTTTGAGAAACACTACTTGAGTGGCATTTCCTAGAACTTTAGAAGGTAAAACAGAAAACATACATAGAAATCAATGTGATAACTTACAGATAGGTTCATAATTAATATAGAGAGAACAACCAAAGTTCAAAGCACTAGCCCTTAACAGCAGCCAAATTACCAGGACTCTTTCAAAAAAAAGAGTTAAAATTCTCATCCATTTGCATTTCTAAAGTGCTGCTTTCCAAAAACATAGTGTGGCTAATGTCCTATTAATGAAAGAGAAGAATCATAAAAGCTTTTTTTCTCTTTCCATTCCACACATACACGCTTTGGAGTGGGGTACAAGGGGTGCAACATTATTCTTTTTTTAGACCACTAAAAGGCTATAGTATTAAACCATCCCTAAAACTGGCCACATTTAAAATCCATTAATATAACCAAATTCCTGTATGTAGCTCTGTCAATATGGGTCTCCTTTTTTATTGAATTTTCTTAGGGCAATTAACTAGAGCACTCTAACTAAATAGACTTGTATTTATGTAAGTACTGCTAGAGATATGAAAAAAAAATTTTTAAACCACACGTACACTCTCTTGCCAGGATCTAGGGAATGCTGACCTGTCTGAATGTCTCTTTTCTTTCTCTTGATCATCTATCTTTAGAGTCAGGAGGACCAAAAGTAACTGAATAAACATTATCTTGTCCTTGGCCTTCACCAAGCAAAATTGTTTATGGCTGAGACCATTTCCCTTTAGAGTCTGAGATCATTATTTTAAAGTAGATTGTCAAATGCTCCACAGTTGATCTCAGTTCAGCTCTGCCATTTGCTGCTCTATGAACCAAGTCCAGGGCATGACATTAAGTCTGTGACTACATAACATGAGAAAAATGTTTTAAGACAGAATAAAACATCACATACAGTTTCTGGCAGTGAATCTTAACAATTGAAATATCCTTGTCCAAGGAAACACTTCAAGATACTGTTACAGAAAAATGACAACCATGCCTACCCCATAGGCAGTTGTGAGAATTTAATGAGATGATGGATGTGAATGAGCACCGTGCTATAACATACACAGATTTTCAATATATGGTTTGAATCGCAATGTTATGAAATGTATTTAATCAAATTAACTGTGTGCATTTCAGGAAATATTGTGGCTACCTGCCTGCATGTTCTCACAATTGTGCACTGCCTAATTTTTATCTTTGTCCATGTTTATACTCCATCCTACAATCTGGATCAGTCTTATATGTAATTAGGAAAGGAAGATGCTTGATAATGTTGCCTGATGCACACAAAACAAAGTCTCCAATTCTGAAACCTCTCCTTTTGAACGTGATGTAGTAAAATTTAAATGTTAGTATCCACATCTTAAGAGAGCATTATAATATACAAAATGTGTGCCATATATTATCTTATATAATCTCTTCAACCACTACTAGTTAGGCACGTCAAGTCCTTTGTACCCATGGTTCAGATGAGTGAGATAAGACTTAAAGAGGTTGTATCCAGACAGCCCCAAACCAACCTCCAGAATGGCAGCATAAAACGTTGGTCCAGTGCACACTCCTCATTCAGTCTTTGGGTCTGAACAGTTTTTCCCAGTCTGTTCCTTTCATTTGAATCCATCTTGTTTCTGACACTTCGGGTTGTCCATTGGCTCCTCATTTCTTCACTTTTATCCTCTTGAGAATCTCCAGTTTTATGCGTGGCACTACTGGATCTCCACTCAAGTTACACGAGCTCATCTACTCCTCTCATTTACTCTGGGGCCCTGAATACTCTGCATTTGGTCTCCCTGCCCTAAGTGTCCATCTTCCTCCTAAGAGGGAGCTTCCAAAGGGGTTTGCAGGCATTGAGCAAGAAGCAGGTATGTGGCACATTGAGTATCTGCCCCAACATGGTCTGTCTTTTCTGTAGCAAAATCAGAACCGGTAACTGAAACCAACATACTTTCCAGTGCTAAACAACTGAGACAAAACCAACTTTCCTGTTCCTGTGTGAAACAATTCCGAGACCAAACATAATTTCCCGTTTCCTAATTTCCTAAATAATTTCCAATTTTTAATTTTTTAAACAACAATGGGACTAGGCAAAACAACAACTCTTTGCTCCAGGAAATACTTGCTCCTGGTTGGTAAGAGTGTAAACCAATTAAACTGATTTTAACTTATGAAGCTAACAGTTGACACATAATGCTTGCTTCAAGACACCTACCCTTGCCTATGCTCATCAGTACAAAGCCATTTGTCGGAAATTCTGTGTAGTTCCACTAGTTAGTTACCAACCTTGCAAAATCCACTTAAAAGTACCCAGCCCAGGCCCCCTAAATCCCTAGAAATACCCTCCCCTGACTTGCTCCTACTGAGACATTGTAAAGTCACTATCTTAGTGTCTTCCTTTATTGCAACAAGTCTAATAAACTTACTTTTGCTTGATCAACACGTTTTCCTTGTGATCTTTTTCACAGTCAACAAACATAAAGTGACCCCAACATCAGTGTTTATCTTCTAAATTACTCTGATTCTTTGTCATAGGATTTTTTTTATATTCAAGGATCAGAGTTCTCCTTTAAAATGTGAGATTTATTTGTTGCCACTAACATTTAGTTAAAGTATATTTATGTATAGCACATACTCCACTGAATGGCACATGACACAGTTTATGTTAATAATAGCACCAACAACAATAGCAACTATCCTTATTATCTTTTATGCATCTTTCTAACTCCAGACATTTCATATACATTATTTCATTTGTTTCAACCATCTTGTCAGCAAGGCAAGTTATATACCCCATTTCACATGAAGAAACTGAGGTTCTAAGAGATTAAATAACTCTTCTAAACTCACACAACTAATAAGATTCAAATCTAGGCAACCTGCCTGCAGAAGCCAAGTTCATGAATGCATAGTACTGTTAAGAATTTTTAAATAGTTCTGATTTCAAAAAACACTTTGTTTCTACTAAGTAAAAATATCCTGAAGGAGTGAAAATGACAGAAAAGATATAGGACTTCTGGAAGGAGAACAGAGTAAAATTTGCTTTCTGGGGGTTGAGTGGTGTTCCAGTGAGGGAAGGACAAAGGCAGAATTGCATGCTGATCAGCCAAGGAGTAAATTTGGCAACAATGTAGAGAAATAAGGACTTTTATACTTTGCTGGTGGTATTGCAAATTGGTACAATCTCTATAGAGAGTTCTTTGGCAATGTCTCACAAAATCACACACGTAAACACACACATACTTGCTTGTATTCACATAAAACATGTCTACAAAGATACACAAGAAACTGACCAGATGAGTTATCTCTGTGAAGGGCACTTGGAGCCTGAGGAAAAGGGTTATGAAAGAAACCTTTTCGCTGTGTAACTTTCATATGACTTGAATATTAAACCATGTAAATGTTTTCCTTATTGAAGATATAAATGTAATTTTAAAGTAATAAACAGAATAGATGTTTTTTAAAAAGATCTCTAATCTTGCTAGTTTAGAATCAAAAGCAGCTGGTGGTATTATACCCACACTCCCCAATTGCTTAGCCCTATTCCCAAACATCTGCTGGCACATATTTTATAGATAAATTTCTGGTAAATATAAAATACTATAATTTCATTAATCTGATAATGTTAGTAAATCTCATTAGAACTCTGATAAATACATATGTTATACCTAATAGTCTATTCAATGTTTATTTTTATTTCAGTATTTTAAAGAAATATTTTTATACCCTGCCTTCCCTGATGCCTTCAAGATTTACAAAGAGCATGAACTAGGGAAGGAATATGTCTTCTTCTGCCAGCAGTAGAGCTTTGTTTTACTTAAACGGTGAGCCTGTTTTACTTCAGACAGGAATTTTTATTTCATCTGGGATTCAAATTGCTTTCGAAGTGAAGGGAAGTAATGTGCAAAGCCTGCAGAGCCTCTAAATTTTCATTAATACATGTAAGAGGATGACTCAACTTCAGAGAAAGGTGGAGCAGAATTGTCTCCTTCAGCTCTGAGCTCCCTGTGTGGGAGGCAGCCACTGGGAGGGAATGTACACATGACTACTTAACTTCTTCCTTAATCTGGGAGAGGCCAGAGGCCATGGAGAAACTGGGTGAGTGAGAAGAGACGTCTACACTTGCTCTTGGATGTGGGCACATGCCCTGTAACCACTGAATCAGTGCTTTGGAGTAGGAGGAGGCACAAGAGTGCTACTGAGCAACTCCTGAATGCCCCACCCCAGTGCTGCCATTCAGGGGCCATGGACACACCAAAAGAGAAAGCACAGGGTGAGACCCCAATGCTGAGGGACCTCCGACACATAGGACCTGAGATTCTTTGTGGGGAGAGCACATTTCCCTAACTCAAAGCCACAGTCCTAGAAAAACAGACCATCATGGGAAGCCTTACATTACCCACTTTACAGTATTATTGCCATCTACATTGTCATTACTCCCTATTATTGTGTGTCTCTATGTGCCAACCACAACAGTGGGCATTTTGTGTATATTTTCTGTAATCATCACAGTGACCCTAGAGCATAAGCATAATCTCTAATTTTCAAAATGAAGAAACTGAGGTGCAGAAAACATAGGTGACCTACCAAGATCACGTGTTAGAAGTGGATGAGAACTCAGGGCATTCTGACTTGTTATACAACAGGACTTCTTTACAAATACTTAGGTTGGGTCAGGCGCAGTGGTTCATGCCTGTAATCCCAGCATTTTGGGAGGCCGAGGCAGGCAGATCACCCGAGGTTGGGAGTTCGAGACCAGCCTGACCAACATGGAGAAACCCCGTCTCTACTAAAAATACAAAATTAGCCAGGCATGGTGGTGCATTCCTATAATCCCAGCTACTCGGGAGGCTGAGGCAGGAGACTCGCTTGAACCCGAGAGACAGAGGTTGCAGTGAGCTGAGATCATGCCCTTGCACTCCAGCCTGAGCAAGAGTGAAGCTCCGTCTCAAGAAAACAAATAAATACCCAGGTTGAAATAATTTCCAAAATGATTGACAAAGATTGACAAACCAAAGTAGCATCAAATGTATTTGAAGTCTATAAATGGTACTGGTGGGTAACACAATCTCTCAGCTTCCTGCACTGAACATCTTTGCAGCTCACTCACAGTCACTTGGCAAAGAGCGAGTCATTTTTCTGCATCTCATCCATCACCCCTTTTGCGTCTTGAAATATTCACCACTCTCACTGTCAGAATGAAGAGCTATCTTCTAGGCAGCACCCTTTCTATGTCATCCACACCCCCTCAGCTTTTCTGAAGCCCAACTTCCTTTGAACCAGGTATGTGTCTGAAGCATGAAATCTTCTTTGAAAAATCACTATTTTAGGAAAGCAGGAAGTAAAAAAGAGTCTACTGCCCAAAGCATTCACTTTTCTCCAGGTGTGTCTCTTTTCTTAGTGACGAGTCCATCTCAAAGAAAAGTCCTCTGCACAGCATTTCCACTCTGCACATCTCAGGTATCTGCCTTCCTTTCTTTTCACAACACATCTTCTGAACTTCAGGTTTTCTCCAGGAAAGATGTTACATTTTCTACATTTCTCTCACTACACATTAAGAATCTCCCTTTAGTCACCACTATGGGTTATAATGGTTTAGAAAGAACTGCTGTAACATGTATGTGTCAACAAAGGACCTGGCCTCTTCCCTCTTATTCATGCCAGAATTGTGCCATAAAGGAGTTCAGCTTTCTCAAAATCCAGAAAGACACATTGGCTGATGGTCCCTTATGCCTTACGCACGTGTGCGCACACACACGTCAAATCTCATGCATTTTCTAGGCTTTCGGAGTCAAATTGCATCCTCCTTTTTTGGAGAATGTTTCCCTGACTTACCCATCCCTTAGTGGGCTTTCCATCCTCTGATCAAATTACAGCATTTATTATTTATGTTCTTTGGCACTTAACATACACAATAATATTTTCAAGCAAACAATTATTAACTCTTTACATTATAAATACCTTGGGAATAGGAACTGGACATCGTCTGTTGGCACTCAAGATACTGCCTTGCCCAGAATAGACACTGGGGAAGAATAAGTTTAAACATGAAACAGTTTTTATTTTTTTAATTTTTTTTTAGACTGAGTCTAGCTCTGTCACCCATGCTGGAGTGCAGTGGTGTGATCTCAGCTCACTACAACCTCTGCTTCCTGGGTTCAAGTGATTCTCCTGCCTCAGCCTCCTGAGTAGCTGGGATTACAGGTGCCCACCACCACACTTGGCTAATTTTTTGTATTTTTAGTAGAGATGGGGTTTCACCATGTTGGCCAGGCTGGTCTGGAACTCCTGACCTCAGGTGATGCACCTGCCTCAGCCTCCCAAAGTGCTGGAATTGCAGGCAAAACAATTGTTTTTTTAAACTAAAATTTAAAATGCAAATATTCTTATAAATATCGTGTCCCTTGGAACTAGTAAACGAACATCATGCTACACTTATTCAAAGATACTTCTAGTACTCAATGCATGCCTACTAATCCTCCTGTTTTATTATCTTTACAATATTTTTAATTTGCTGAAAAGTAATTGTCAAAAACTATCACGAACCAGGAATTTTGATAGAGACTGAAGATTCAAAGCACCAAAATATCAAGAAACCTATAAACCATATGAAGAATAAAGACACATGAAAATGGAGTAGAAGAGATACGTGCTATCACTGAGGTGTTAAGCAATTGTTACAGCAGCACAGAACACAACCAGTTCTCACCAGGAGGTTCTAGAGGTCAAAGGACAAGTGAGAGCTTTACAGAGAGAGAGAATGGGAAGGGCATTTCAGAACATGAAGTACACATGGCAAACTTGAGGACAGGCAAGAATGCTGGGGCTAATTTTCATCCTTTGAGAACAGATCTGATTTTTGTGGGGGCAGGGACTTGTCAAAGATATTTGAAAGCCAAGTCTGATAAAGTAGTAGATAACATGTTGGCAAAAACCATTTGAGCCCAAGCAGGCATCATAAACTGGCTCTCAGGGAGTGTCTAAGATAGAATTTATAGATGTGAATTACAGCAATATAAATAATTACTTAGAGTATAAAGCCCCCTTGTATGTATACAGTTTGATAAGTGTGTTTAAAAATTAGTCTTAACTTCTTTCAATGCAAACTTTGTATTTACTGTTCAACTAAAGAATGTGTGAAGAGTAGAAATTAATAAAATCCTGATTTCAAGTTATGTTTGAGATTATTTGCCCAATTATTGTGAGGAGTTCATGGACATTTGGAAATGCTTACACATATTGAAATAACAGTGAACCTCTCTCTTAATTTCAAACTAAATACTGCTTGCAACTCAAAGGCAAGGAAATAAAATCTTTTGAGCTTTTCAAAGATATTTGTAAGGTATTATTTCATACTATAGTTGTGGTGATTTTTATTATATATTGTCAAAAGAATAAGCAAATTATTGTTCAAAACTTGTCAGAAGCTGAATTTATTTTAGTCTTTTGATAATTGCTTCTGATTATTAAATAACTAAATGTTTATGGTAGAAGGTGTGGAAAATACTGGATAGATCAAAGAAAAAGAATAAAAGTCACCATGAGTCTACTGCAGTCATTATTTTGGTAAATGTCCCTCCCGGTTATTTTCTTTTCATTTGCACTTGTTTTCAAAATTGCCACAGTTAGTATACATGTTTTAGGTCATAATTACTTTATGTAATAATTGATTATGAATGTTGACTATGAGAAATTCAAATTCAGCTTCTCCAAATCAGAAAGAAAAAGAGAAAAAAATGTTTAAGCTGGCAATGGAGTATCAATTTTTTCAATATTAAGGAACAACCAAAATGCTTCATTAACTATGATGTCCTACTCAGCAAGTACTCTGTGGGGGCAGCTTATTTGGCAAAGCCACTGTAGATTTAAAATAACTAGCTCCAACTGGATCATTTGTTTTACTTCCTGAAGACAAAATATTTCTACTTTTAATGGCACACAGATTTAATTTCTTCCACACTGCCTTGCACTGGAATGCCATCCAGTAGAATGACCAGAACAACCATCAGCTCACATTTGGGCTTTGTTCAGATAAGTCCTGCTTTGTCGCTGAAAGGTAGTTTTCCATGTAAATTCAATTTTATATCATTGGAATAAAAACAAGTGAATAAATATTAAAGTGTTTAATGGAAAAAAATAATTTTCATGGGATTAACTAACACGTGAAGAATTTTCAAGAGAGAAAAAAATCAGAAATAAAGCTTAAACTCACTGAACAAAGCCAAGAAAATTAATTGACACACTGTGTAAAGTGCACTGATTGTTAAATAACTGAATGTTTATATTAGAAGGTGTGGAAAAATACTGAAAATCCCAAAGAAAAGCAATAAAAATCAGCCATGACTCTATTATAGCCACCATTTTGGAAAATATCCCTCCTACTCTGAGATATCTGAGATCCACCCAAGTTATTACATGAGATAAAATCCACATTTCATTATTTGCTTAGTGTGTATTTTTCAAATTCCAGATTATGACCCTTTAAATTTCAGATTGTAAAACTGATTTAGTGTATCACAATTAGCATTTTACAATTTGAAATAGAATAGAATTGAAAATATGAGTAAGCATAGGGTCTAAAACTTTTATTTCAGATGTATACATCAGTGGAAAGGTAGGTCCTCAGGAGGTCTGTAGGTCACGATTTTAAACACTTGAAAGTCCCTGCTCAGAGCAGAGTATTTCAAGTGCCATCCTAATTGTGACCTTGGAAGGATTAGAGTTAAATGGGGGCTGATTCCATCAGCCTTCAAGGTGAACAACCAGGGCATGGGTTGTGGGAGCCCCTGGACC
Source organism: Rhinopithecus bieti (assembly GCF_001698545.2). Taxonomy (NCBI): domain Eukaryota; kingdom Metazoa; phylum Chordata; class Mammalia; order Primates; family Cercopithecidae; genus Rhinopithecus; species Rhinopithecus bieti. The sequence continues at coordinate 1,879,416 of NW_016806890.1, read as the reverse complement.
AAATTTCTGCAGCAGTGGGAGGTCTTGCCTGGGGCTGCTCAGAAGACATCCTGAGGACAGGGGCATCTGATGGTGCTAAGCTGATGCCCATAGCCAGCACTCATAATGAGGACATCTAACGCGTGCTGCCTGCTCCACAATGTTCTGATTCTGACTCACTTAGTCTATTTCTACTACTGTAACAAAAATATATGAAACTGGGACATTTATAAAGAATAAAAATTTATCTCTCATGATTCTGGAGGCTGGGAAGCCCAAGATCAAGGCTCTGGCAAGATGATATTAGCTGAGGGCTGCACTCTGCTTTGAAGATGGGGCCTATTGCTACATCTTCCAGAGAGAAGGGATGCTGTGTCCTCACATGGCTTAAGGGACAGAGAGGGTGCTCCCTTCAACCTCAGAGTTTTTGAAGGGTGCTAATTCCATTAACGAGGGCAGAGCCCTAATGATTTAATCACCACCTAAAGGCCACATCTCCTAATACTGTTGCATCAGGGGTTAAGCTTTAACATAATTTTTGGAAGGGACTCCATCATTTAAATGATAGCACTGGCCAAGATGACCATGTGAACATGCAGTTCAGCAGCCAGCTGAGATCACACTGCTGCCACTGTGGACAGGGAGCCATGAAGGAGTTAATTTTCTAGGTTCTTGAGGATCAGAAAATGTGGCTTAGGTAAGTGGGAAATAAAGACAGGCTATCCTGCAGGTCCAGGAAGGAGCCTCAAATCTCTGTGTTCACATCTGCTAATCATATCTATCCTTTTGTGACGGATATGACCTTTAAGTGACATCCAAGCCAGCTCTAAAGTGACTGCTTTAACAATCACATGGGCCTTCAGCAAATTAAGTTGATCTTTATTTTGAAAAACTTGATATAAAAATACTATAAAATTCACAATCCATTCACTTTATCACAAGAAATTTCATCATTATATTTATTAATGAAATAGGATGAATTTTGGACTCAACATATATGTTGAATGTTATACATTTTGAATGACTCTAAGAGAGGCTTTAAATTTTATATCACCTACTTGTCCAAAAAAATTCTTTTACATGATAACTCTTAAGAATTGAAAAAGATTATTATGAAAGAGTCTCAGTCAGTAGTTTCATTAGCCATTTCAAATATAGAACCTGATATGAAATGATAATGTTCACATAAGCAAGCTCAAATGTATCATTAAAAATTCTGAGTGGAAATTACATGCAAATTCAATTTGGGAAATTTTAACCAAATTCAATAACTGTGATTTTGCTTCTATTCCATAATAAAATATGACATAAAGGAAGTCTAACGACATTTCTTAAACCCCCATAAAACATCACATCCCTTCCAGTTTACCGTGGTATGCAGTACTATATATGCCACTATAAAAATAATTTATAGAAATTGGCATCCGTTAAAAAAACAAGAATTGGAATAAGTCATTTTTGTCCAGCCTCTGCTACTCTTTCTATCATGTTGAAGACCAGTGCTGGTTGATTTGAACAAGGCTCAGAATTTATCACTGATACATGTGTAGATACTGTTTGGGGAAGAATATAAAACTAAAAGGAGCAAGGCTTTCATAAAGAACTGCAAATGATTGTTGTCACCACCCTTTCAACAGTGGTAATAACGATTTCTGCAGCTTACTCAGGATATCTTTTTATGGCAGGGTTCTGTAACTGATGTGGCTCAGCTGGTGGATCCATTAGAGACACTAGACAAGGTACAGTTGTCTCTAATCAGAGTAGCTACAATACCTGAAAAGATCCTTTACTGGAGATTTTCTGAATAAAATAAAAGTGTCCATTGAGAAAGACAGATCTTTTATATTCATTTTACTTTAGAAATACCTCAAGCAGTGTTGTACAGCACAGTCTGAATATGCTTTACAGCTGGATTTGGTAGATATTCACAGCCCATTTACTTAAAGGAATGGCCTCTGACGCAATCCATTTTGCATTCTCTTCCTGCAGGACCTTCTCATCTTCTTCTTTGCTATGTCAGTCTTACATTGTGTTTTCATCACTTGATTTGGGCACTTTTTATTTCACAGTCTGTCTTAGTTGCTAGTGTAATAGTTTAGAGCTCACTTTGTGGAAACAGAGACTGACCACAGACACTAGATTTTAAAATAAGGCTTTTTATGTATAAGAACCACATTGCAGCCGGGAGCGGTGGCTCACACCTGTAATCTCAGCACTTTGAGAGGCCAAGGCGGGCAGATTACTTGAGGTCAGGAGTTCAAGACCAGCCTGGCCAAAATGGTGAAACTCCATCTCTACTAAAAATACAAAAATTAACTGGGCATGGTGGCGCATGCCTATAATCCTACTCAGGAAGCTGAGGCAGGAGAATCACTTGAACCTGGGAGGCAGAGGTTGCGGTGAGCTGAGATGGTGCCACTGCACTCCAGCCTAGGCAACAGAGCGAGACTCAATCTCAAAAAAAGAGAAAAAACAAAACAAACAAACAAACAAAAAACACATTGCAGGTGAGAAGGAGCAGATGGCTATGAGCCAAAGGCTGGGGCCCACTCCCTTGCTGTATCAAAATTACAAGATTTATTTGATACATAAGTATAACTCAAGCCCGCCCCACTAAAAATTACTTTGTGGTCAATCTGAGAAATGAGATCGTAGTAGTCACAGTGATCAAGCTCTATAAAAGCTATTTGAAAAGGCTACTGATAACGTATATTTGAATGAGGTTACAGTCTGTATCCAATAAATGGTATGCATCTCTAAAGCTGCCACAGTGTTATCCTGAAGAGTGAAAACATTGCAGATACATAAAGAACCCACAATGTTTGTTCACAGGAGTAAAACACTGAGGTTCTCTTTGTTGGTAGAGGTTTTAATTTTTTTATAATATGTGACTGGAATTTTTGCCGAGACTACTTTTCTCTTCCATACCAAGACAATATTGATTGATGTGTATAGAGATTTATTCTTTCCCACATGCTATGCAAAGTAGGCTACCTGCTGTTCAACTGAAAGTGGTTTCTCTCTCATTTTATATCTACGTTCTTTTTTACCAGTCATGTTGTGCATATTCAGAACATAAGCTCCACGAAAAGGAACTGTCTCATCTAGTTCATCAGGTAATATTAGGTGCACAATAAACATTTATGAATACACAAATTAAAGGAAAAGCATATATCATCCAAAAAAAGAATATCCCTCTTTACTGGCATCCAACATGAAAATTAATTCTCCCATCACCACCACCATAATTTGGCAGAACGCAAAAACTATAACATTTCCTCTGTAACTCCAAGAAACATCGATCTGCCACAGCTTTACAGGTGTTTCTGATTAATCTGTTCACACCTATTACAGTGTAAGCATTATGACGAAAAGTATTATTGTCATAGAATCAACCAAAACTTATGGTAGCAGATGACAGAAAGGGAGGAAATAGGTTCTGTCTTTTATTTCACCTTGATTGAAGACTCTGGATTCCCAATCTGTCCTCTGCACTGACTAGAGTTCTGGGTAAACAACCACATGCTAGGTTCCAAAAAAAATCAGTATCATTTGAAAACATTTGATCTCAGTGTTTCTTGACTAAGAGAACCACATTATAAGCGTCCTGAGGTCAATGACCATGACTTCTTTTTTTTCAGTTTTCCCCAACTCCGTTAATACCTAATACAATATAGATAAAGAAAAGACACTCAAAAATAGATGACAGACTCGGACTATCAGTTAAAAAAAAAAAAAAGAAGTACAGGAAACAAATAACACTTCAATCCCTAGTGAATTCCAGAAGGCCGTCCTTGCAGTTATGAAGAGAAGAGAAAGGCAGCCCCTGTCCTCTCAGGAGTCCCACAGACTAGAGATGCTTCAAAGCAAACTCTGTCTTTCATATAATACTTTTTAAAGAAGATAAAAGTAGCCCCTCGCTTCCTGCTCTTTACACCTTTTTACACTATTTTGGAAATAGCACAGGAAGTGACTCGCAGCTGAAAAGCCATTTGTAGCATCACTGAGCCACTAATGGCCACTCACTCCCAGCAGGCTTATTTGTGAAAATATGACTGCAGGTTTAACCTAGTGAGCTGCATGCTTCTAATAACATCCAACAGTCCGTAGCTGATTTTGAATATACCCTAGGTTCCGAGTGGATCATGGAACTAAATCATCTCTTATTCCAGCTTGCTCATTTTGAACCAACTCATTTTACAGTGTGGTTAGCATAGCCTTTTCAGTTAAGGATGATTGCTCAAAGCACTTAGGGCAATGTTGTCTTAGCACAGCATCTAGAGTGAGGCAGTTGACACAAATTGCATCTTATGCTTCTTGAGATTTAATGCTCTTACTGCCAGGAGAATATTTTTGCAATGGTTACTGATGTATAACAAAATAAAACATGCATCAAAATCAAACCCCCAATCAACATTCCTATCTAGTCCAAGATTCCAATTATATCACCTTTCCAGTAACCAAGAAGACAATTAAAAAACTACATTTCCTAATATCAAAAGCCTTTGGTATGATAAGAATATAGGGGAAAACATTCTTTCTATTGTAAAAGTTCTTTGGTTCCCAAATAAATAAATGGACATTTTAAAGATTTCATACCAAAAAATGCTGTTCATTCGCTTTTGCTTCTTAATCTATACTAAACCTAAATGTTTATTGTAGAGCTCAAAAAATTACAATAATGTATTTATTCTCTCTATTCTATATTGAAGGAAAAAAAGAAAACATAGGAAAGAAAGTCACTCTACATATGGAGGATACACCAGGTATCTTATAAAACAATCTTTGTGTAACAATACACACCACTCTCATTTCCTGGAAGCATATTGTGCTGGCAGTCATAAATTTTAAACTGCCCAGTTAGATTTTATACCAGGCAATACAATTTAGCCTTCTGTGGATCCATGAACTCTTTGGTTCACCATGAATTAGATGGTCCCACAAATCATCACATACAAGACAACGTGCACAGTGTGCATATTTTCCTATTAATTACTTCTCCAATACTAATAGAATTAAGTACTGGCCCTATTACGTTGGCTCCTTATTTTAATTACAGTTCTACGTCCTGTAATAATGTTAAAGAAAGTCTTTTTGAGCTCACCTGGCTTCATAATCAGAATTTTCTATTCCATGTCTATGATTTTCATTTTAGTTGGCCTGATCTTTGCAGGTCTAATATTAGACTTAGCTATAGTCAGGTATGGATCTGGTGAGAGGGTGTTTATTCTCCTCTCATCCCACTTATTCACTGTTTGTTCAAAAAGGTGCCTGGGAAGGACTCAAATAAAAGCAGATGCAAATAAGGATAAATAGACTGGATTTTTCTGCATGAAATTGCAGCTTCAGTGTGTTGGTCATTTGTTCTTTATAGTCACTTAATTGCACTGTTGACTGTAACATATAGTCTTCAAAAATTTGATAAGTGGACCAGGAAGTGAGTACCTTCAAACAGCTTTGGTCTTTCTGTGAAGTCTGAAGTCTGTGGTTACAATTATCATGGCTTTTGTATACCAATGGTCATTGTATTAACCAGAAGTGAACATCAGAGAATGCACAGAAAGAAAAATATGCCACTAGAAAAGGAAATTATTCTAATCTCCAAACTATAATTTTGGTATATCTCTTTTATTTACTTCTTATGGGAAAATAAAAAAGCCTCCACAAACTTTTAGATGAGTAGGCTATAAATTGTTCAGGGAGTCTGTTCTGCTTGGATAGTCTCTCCAAATTTGGGAAACTACTAAGTTTTACCTAAACCAGTGAAGTTTTTTAAGTAACCAAAGCATGTAAACACTCTCCTGAGAAGTTAGATGTTTCTAATTTGAACTTCAGATTTAAAAAGAATATACTAGCCAGAGTAATCAGACAAGAGAAAGAATTAAAGGGCATTCAGATTGGTAAAGAGGAAGTCAAACTGTTGCTGTTCACTAATGATATGATCATATACCTAGAAAGCTCTAAAGACTCATCCAAAAAGCTCCTAGATCTGATAAATGAATTCCATAAAGTTTCAGGATATAAAATCAATGTATGCAAATTAGTAGCACTGCTATACACCAACATTGACCAAGCTGGGAGTCAAATCAAGAATTCAATCCCTTTTACAACAACTGTTGTAATAGAGAACCCAGAAGTAAAGCCAAATACTTACAGCCAACTATCTTCGACAAAGCAAACAAAAGTATGAAGTGAGGAAAGGACACCCTATTCAACAATTAACCCTGGGATAATCAGCAAGCCACACGGAGAAGAATGAAACTGGATCCTCATCTCTCACCTTATATGAAAATCAACTCAAGATGGACCAAAGAATTAAATCTAAGACCTAAAACTATAAAAAGTCTAGAAGACAACATCAAAAAAACTCTTCTAGATGTTGGCTTAGGCAAAGAATTCATGTCCAAAACCCAAAACCAAATGCAACAAAACCAAAATAAATAGACGGGACCTAATTACTATAAAAAGTTTCTGCAGAGCAAAAGAAATAATCAGCAGAGTAAATAAGTGACCCACAGAGTGGGCAAAAAATACTCATAAACTATGCATCTGACAAAGGACTAATATCCAGAATACATAAGGAACTCAAACAGATCGGCAAGCAAAAAACAATCCCATCAAAAAGTGTGCAAATGACATGAATAGGCAATTCTTAAAAGAAGATACACAAATGGCCAAGAACCATATGAAAAAAAAAAATGCTCAACATCAGTAATTATCAGAAAAATGCAAATTAAAACCACAATGAGATATCACCTTACTCCTGCAAGAATGGCCATGATTTAAAAATGCAAAAATAATAGATGTTGGCAAAGATGTGGTGAAAAGAGAACACTATTCCACTGCTGGTGGGAATATAAACTAGTACAACCACTACAGAAAACAGTATAGATATTTCTTAAAGAACTAAAAGTATAACTACCATTTGATCCAGCAATCCCACTACTGGGTATCTACCCAGAGGAAAAGAAGTCATTATATAAAGAAGTCATTATATAAAGATGACACTGCACATGCATGTTTATAGCAGCACAATTAGCAATATATATTTTGCAAATAGATATACATTTTTGTGGATCAAAATATATATTGCAAATATATACACACACACACACACACACCATGGAAACTACTCAGCCATAAAAATGAATGAAATAATGGCATTTACAGCAACCTGGATGGAATTGGAGACCATTGTTCTAAGTGAAGTAATTCAGAAATGGAAAAACAAATATCATGTGTTCTAACTTATAAGTGGAAGTTAAGGTATGAGGATGCAAAGGCCTAAGAATGATATAATGGACTTCAGATTCATGGGAGAAAGTGTGGGAGAGGGGTGAGGAATTAAAGACTACACACTGAGTACAGTGTACACCACTTGGGTGATGGGTCCACCAAAATCTCAGAAATCACCACTAAGCAAACAAAGCAAAAAAAAAAGTATGAACTGGGGAAAGGACGCCCTATTCAACAATTGACCCATGGGATAATTGGCAAGCCACGTGGAGAAGAATGAAACTGGATCCTCATCTCTCACCTTATATAAAAATCAACTCAAGATGGATCAAAGAATTAAATCAAAGACCTAAAACTATACAAAGTCTAGAAGAAAACATCAAAAAAAACTCTTCTAGATGTTGGCTTAGGCAAAGAATTCATGTCCAAAAACCCAAAAGCAAATGCAACAAAACCAAAAATACATAGATGGGACCTAGTTAAACTAATATGGTTTAAACTATATATGGTTATCCATATAACCAAAACCACCTGTTCCCCAAAACTACTGAAACAAAACAAAAAAAAAATTTTAATTAAAATAAAATAAAAGGACTATAGGGTAATGTTTTTTAAAAAGACAATGGGTGAATAAATCTAAAAAATATTTAGAAATTACTATTTTTTGTATTAAGTAAATAAGGGTAATTCCAGTATAATTCTGATATTTTAAAATATTGTTTTAATCTCTCAAAAGAAATAATGTTTTCAAAATTAAAAAAAAAAAAACTTAGAGAAGAATAATATAGTCAGGATTATTTATGTGAGACTCTGTGTGTATTAGTCTGTGTTCATTCTGCTGATAAAGACATACCCAAGACTGGGAAGTAAAAGAGGTTTAATGGACTTACAGTTTCACATGGCTGGGGAGGCCTCACAACATGGCAGAAGGCAAGGAGGAGCAAGTCATGTCTTACATGGATGGTGGCAGGCAAAGAGAGAGAGAGCTTGGGCAGGGGAACTACCATTTTTAAAACCATCAGATCTCATGAGCCTTATTCACTATCCCTAGAACATCCCAGGAAACATCTGCCCCATGGTTCAGTTACCTCCCACTGGGTTCCTCCCATAACACATAGGAATTGTGGGAGTTACAATTCAAGATGAGATTTGGGTAGGGACACAGCCAAACCATATCAGTGTGAAACTAAAAACTTAATGTAAATAATCAAGATTATCTAGTGATGGCTAAATAAAGGGTATATATACATGCTAAACATAGGTGAACCTTGAAAACATTATGCTTTGTGAAAGAAATCAATAACAAAAGAGCACATACTATATGATTCCGTTTACAGCTGACCCTTGAACAACACAGGTTTGAACTCATAGACAGGTTATTTTCAATAAAAGTTACACCAAGTGTACCTATCCCTCCTGCTTCCCCTTCCCCCGCCTCCACCTCTGCCACTGCCACCCTTGAGACAGCAAGACCAACCCCTTGTCTTCTCCTCCTCCTCAGCCTACTCAAGGTAAAGACAATGTGGATGAAGACCTTTATGATGATTCACTTCCACCTAATGAACAGTAATGATATTTTCTCTTCTTTATCTTAACAATATTTTCTTTTTTCTAGCTTGCTTTATTGTAAGAATATATCATATAATAATATAACATACAACTATGTTTATGTTATCAGTAGAGTTTCTGGTCAACAGTAGGCTATTAGTACTTAAGTTTTTGGTGAGTCAAAAGTTATATACAGATTTTCAACTGCATAGGAGATTGACACCCATAACCTCCACATTGCTCAAGAATCGACCACATATGAAATGTTCAGATTAGGCAAATCCACAGAGACAGAAAGTAAATTAGTGTTGCCAGGGGCTCAGAGCCAGGAGCAGGGGCTTCAGGGGTAGAAGCAATGTGGGGAGAACAGGGAATAACTTGGGTAGGGGGTTTCTTTTTAGGATGTTGAAAATGCTCTACAATTGATTGTGATAATGATTGCCTAATTCAGCAAATTTACTAAAAGTCGTTGAATTGTACATTTTAAATGTTGAATTGCAGAGTATGTGAATTACATAACAATAAAGCTATCATATTAAGAAAAACATGAGCTTTGGAATGCTAATTTCTGCTATAAATAAGGATAAAAAATGCCTTGTATCAGGACCCTTAATAGTAATGGTCAATGGATTTTCTTTTGAAATATTCCTAGACTAGTCACATAGATGAGAATTTCTAATACTTAGAATTTATGTTTTACAAAGGAGGTGAATATCTTATGTACTGTCCCAGGGAGGGTGGAACTGAACAGTAGATGCAATTATCTAAATCACCAGGGCAAATATCTCCCTATTCCATTGAGAAGGGCTATGGATCTGCTGTCACCAAGGGAAAAAACAATTCAGCATCTGCATTAAGCAGATTATCCATTTGATCAGATTGTCCATTTCAGATTGATCAGAACCGCCAAGCTACTGCTCACTTTTCTGGCAAGTTCTATTTGCTCCTAATTATCACTTTGTTTCTAGGCCCTCAGACACTTGTCAATATGCTAACAACACATCGAGGCATGTGTTGGACCCTCTACCTGCCCCCCTGGTTGTCTTTATGAAAAGAGAGATTTACAATTTAATACACAACTGAAATACACCTGAAGAAATTAACATGGCTGATATTTTATTTATGGTGAAGAAGTATGTCTCGAAAATACAAAATAAAATTATATTAAGTACTCATGAGCAAAGCCAGAAGCTGGTTTTACTCACCCAGGGACCCTGTCTCCAATCCAACCTAGGCCACAGGTGACAGGGAGCAGCTCACCGAAGTCAGTTTCATTCCTCTTGACAAATTGTACAGGCATCATCTGTTTTGTTAAAGAGTTAGGGAAGCCAGGCCACAGAGGGCATGAGCAATGAATTTACAGTTCTATGAAACAAGAAATGAAGGCTCCTGCCTGACTTCTTTTAACAAGAAGGCAATTTTACAAAACACTCAGATCATGCCTACATTTTTGCCATACTTTAATTCTTTGGGTGAATTTATATAAATCCAATGGTAGATGTTAAAATGGATGGAGAGACAGACAACAGACATCAATAAATTAGTTTGTAGAAAGCATAGTGAGAGTGAAATGCAAGATGCGTTGAGAACCGACCATCCAAAACTAGGGCTGCTCATGTCACTGGCTCTTGGGGAGAAGAGACATGTGTCAAAGCCCATACATGTCAAATGTACTGGACCCATCATTCCTTTCTTAGCAAGAAGAGACTATTCAGCGTTGGCCTAGACTAAGTCACTTGTCTGGTGATCCCAGCAGCAAATGTCAGAAATTGTTGTCCTTCACTTTATCTGTCACTGACACTTCACCATAGTGTTTTTTCATTCTTCACCAGAGAAGAGAAAGTCAACTTAGTGGAGGAGGTGGGGCTGTCAGGGGAATGTTCGGAAATGATACACTTTTTGAAAATGACAGATTGTCCCAACTGAGTCCAAGTACGCCCTGTTAGGGACACTTGGGACAGGTTATTATTATCCCAGCATGATTCAGAGAGGGCTCACTCCTGCCACTAACATGGAAACAAGGTGAAAGCCTATGACATTCCATCCAAGGGAGACACATCTGGCTGTGGCCACCAGGAGTCTGCTGATGTCTGAATGAGCATCCATTCATTTCTGTGGCCTGAAAGCTGATGCCAGCAAGCTATCTGCAGAAGGTGAATGGGAGTTTTGATTGTCACTGAGTTGGGTAAAATTTTGCAAACTTCCCTATGGTATTGAGTGGAGAGAAAATAGAGATTCCTCTCCATTGCAATGTGCTCTTTGGAAATTTAAGAAAGTAGGGGAAATACATGGAGGATACATGATTTTCCATGGAGAACGGGCAAGTGTAGGGACAATGCCCACATGTCTTAAGCTTTATTTTTCCCCTCAGTAAAAGTCAGTGCCAAAGAGTAGAGAAAGCAATTGCCCCTGAGCTCTGAGAGAGCACCCCCTGTCATGAGCAGGAAATGAAGATTGCAAATGATTCCATTAGGTAAACAAGAGTACCCCAGTTTGAGAGAATAAATTGTGCAGAAGGTACATTTCCAAAAGAGTGATCAGGCTGCCCCATTAGGGATGCTGTGTTCTCAGACTACACTTTGGCCCCTAGTTAGAAGGAAGAGATACAGTTAAAAAAAGAGAGAGCACTTAAGCCATTGGTGTTCCGGGATTAACAATAGAATGTGCTCAGAAATGGTGAGCGGTAATTGGCCTGGGTCCTTGGAGTGCACTCAAGCCATGAGCATCATTTCTATAAGAGAGCCCTCAGGTTATAAGTCACCGAGTGTCCTACCTATGACCACAGACTCTGCTTGCCACATCTCTAGGCATTTTGAAAAGGACAAAAAGAGATCCAGCTGAAAGAAGCTACAATTATTCCTGACATTTTAGAATGCACCTTTGCCATGTTCAGAATATTCTGTCATGGGCTTTAAAATGAGAACTATTACAGGAGAAAGTCTGGGCAGAAGTCTCCTTTTGAAAGAGAGCTCACCTGTACCCAGCCTTGCCTCAAATTGAAACCGATTTTAACAACTGATTGAAAGGTCTTCATTTCACCTGAGTGAAAGACATTAGTAACTCCTTCTAGCTTTATGCTGGTTAACTTTTGATGAAGCAGTGAAATGGGGGAAATACAAATTTTTTGTTAAGAGACTAGAAGGAAACAGGTCACTCAGGCTAGTGCTAGGTGCGAGCTTATTAATGATATACTTTCTTCTTTATACGTCTCTGCCTTCTTCAATTTTTCTTCAATGGGCATATGTTACTTTTATATTCAAAAAAGTTGTCAACAAAAGAAAAGAAAGAAAATATTACTATTAGTGCTTTAACTTGGCAAAAGGAATTTTAAAAAGGCAAAATACAGTTAATGGTGATGTTGCTTTTTTTTTGGCTATGACTGTTCAATGCTCCAGCACCACCTGTTTATCTATTTTTTTATTTATTTATTTATTTTATTTTATTTATTTTATTTATTTTATTTTATTTTTTATTTTAAACAGGGCCTCATTCTATCACCCAGGCAGGAGTGCAGTGGCACAATCATACCTCATGGTGGCCTCAAATTCCTGGGCTCAGCCTCCTGACTCAGCCCCCCAAGTAGCTGAGACTATAGGCATATGCTTCCACGCCTGACTAATTTTTAAATTTTTTGTAGAGATGGAGTCTCATTATGTTGCCCAGGCTGGTCTTGAACTCCTGGCCTCAAGCAATCCTTCTGCCTCTGCTTCTCAAAATGTTGGGATTACAGGCACAAGCCACCATGCCTAGCCTTGAGAAGGGGATTAACAGCCACTGGCAATTCAGAAAGATCAAAGGTGTTGTGAGAACATAGGCTAGACCCAGGTTCCAGCTCCAAGGCTTTTCTACATAGTAGTGAAGTCTTGCACACCTTAACTTCTATTGAAATCAATTTCTCTTCTATAAAATGATTACCTAAGAGATTATTTTGAACAATATGGAAAAATTGAAGTGATTGAAATCATGACTGGCCGAAGCAGTGGCAAGAAAAGGGGCTTTGCCTTTGTAACCTTTGGGGACCATGACTCCATGGATAGGACTGTCATTCAGAAATACCATACTGTGAATGGCCACAGCTGTGAAGTTAGGAAAGCCGTGTCAAAGCAAGAGATGGCTAGTGCTTCATCCAGCCAAAGAGGTCGAAGTGGTTCTGGAAACTTTGGTGGTGGTCTTAGAAGTAGTTTCAGTGGGAATGACAACTTTGGTCATGGAGGAACCGTCTGTGGTCGTGAGGCCTTTAGTGGCAGCCGTGGTGGTGGTGGATATTATGGCAATGGGGATGGCTATAACAGATACAGTAATGATTGAAGCAGTTTTGGAGGTGGTGGAAGCTACAATGATTTTGGCAATTACAACAATCAGTCTTTAAATTTTGGACCCATGAAGGGAGGAAACTTTGGAGGCAGAAGCTCTGGTGCCTATGGTGGTGGAGGCCAATACTTTGTGAAACCATGAAACCAAGGCGTATGGCAGTTCCAGTAGCAGCAGTAGCTATGGCAGTGGCTAAAGATTTTAATTAGGAAACAAAGGTTAGCAGCAGAGGAGAGCCAGAGAAGTGACAGGGAAGCTACAGGTAACAACAGATTTGTGAACTCAGCCAAGCACAGTGGTGGCAGGGCCTAGCTGGTACAAAGAAGACATGTTTTAGACAAATACTTATGTATATGGGTAAAAAACTTGAGGACTGTATTTGTGACTAATTGTATAACAGGTTATTTTAGTTTCTGTTCTATGAAAAGTGCAAAGCATTCCAACAAAGGGTTTTAATGCAGTTTTTTTTTTTTGCACCCATGCTACTGCTTGCTAAATGTAATAGTCTGATTGTGACGCTGAATAAATGTTTTTTTTTTTAATGTGCTGTGTAAAGTTAGTCTACTCTGAAGCCATGTTGGTAAATTTCCCCCAACAGTGTGAAATTAGAATTCCTGTAGGGTGATGCCAGGATCTATCTGCAATTTATATACAAGCTGCTTGGGTGGAGAAGCCATTGTCTTCAGAAACCTTGCTATAGTTGAACTGATAGTTACTGTTGTGACCTGAAGTTCACTATTACTTCAGTGAACTTCAGGGATTACCCAAGCAAAATCACGGAATTAGTGGTTATAAAAATGATTGTTGGCACATCCTATGCAGTATATCTAAATTGAATAAGGGTACCAGCTAAAATTATAGATGGGAATGAAGCTTGTGTATCATCCATTATCATGTGTAATAAATAAATGATTTAATTCTCTTGAAAATAAATAAAAATAAATAAATAAATAAAATGAAGGAGTGGCTCCTTATGAGCCTCATTGCATCTCAATTCCATCAGCGTAAGTCCTCAGTTTAGACGGTTGCCTCCTTGAAACAGTGCCGAGGGAACGGATACCAAGATGGACAAGTATTCATGGGGGCAACAGGGGGAAAAGGAAAAATTCAGGAGCCTGAGATATTTCAGAGGAGCCAAATTAGCCCAAGTGAACTGGGCACTGTCACGTGCACCAAGAACAGAGCATCTCCCCAAAGAAACATTATATATCCACTTCACAGCTTGTCCTAAATTGTCCTCAGTCAAGAGCCTCAGTTCAATTTTTAATCTCAGGACACCATCATATTATGTGTGGATTTTTTAAATGACATTTTCCAGAGGAATGACTGAGAGTGGTAACACTGTTAATATTCTTGAAAATTGGGGTCTTAAAATCCATGATCATTCTCCCATGTTGACACAAACAGGGGCAATGGGAGCTTCTTTCTCATCACAAATTCATCACAAATGAGAGGGGAGACCATATACATAAATAGTATCCTTTTCTGTAATGATAACAGAAAGGTTCATTTTTTTCTCCTCCACCGGAAACAGGGAAACTTATTAATGAGGAAGGAGTAAGGCAGCACCAGTTTAAACAGGAATGAAAGAAGAAAGAGACCAGGTGTTTTCCTCCCAAATGATGTTATTTTCTTAGGAGAAAAGTATTGTCATATTTTGAGTGCATTTTCTGCTGCTATACAATTATCCTTCTATTTTTTATTTATATGACTGAAACAGCAATCTATGCATCAATACGAAATAAAATTAATCCTGCAGCTTTTCATTATGGGTGTCCCTGTGTTGGACCTAGATTCGGCCTATTACTGCTTGAATGGCAACACGCTTAGCCCATCCATAAAGAAGATCTTGTTCTAAAATTAAAAGTTTGCTTTTACCATCTCTCTCTTCACATTATCAAGTTTCCTACACTGATTTGTCACACCCCCACTGGCTAGACTTCTCTCAAACTAGATGAACTGAATCGTAAGATTACTCCGTGAAAACTGAAAGCCTAAAATAAATTGAGATGATTCATTCTGGAGCCCTTCGCTATTTTAAGATTTTCGGACAAGCTTCCTGGCATTCAGAAGTAAAAAACGAGCGTAACTTGGCACCTTGATTTGTTAACTCACAGAGATCTAGTCAGTCCTGCACTGAATTCATGTGGAACTCAATGATGCCAAGGTGATTACGAGGGAAAATGTTGCCACATCACTGCTAAAGTTTTGTATGTCAATTCATCATTTGTTTTTTTTTTTTTTTTTGAGATAGCTAGCATGGCAACATGATTAAAGGATACTCAAAATAGATTACATTAAGATTACCTTAACAGAATCAATTAAGAGTAATAGGATTATAATTCATGGAGCCAAAAGTAAAATTACTTTTACCATAAGTAAGCCAACCATTCCTCTGGACGTGAAGTCTAAATAATAGATCAATAAACACTATAAGGTCAAGTCATAGCCAATCTTTAAAAAGTAAACAAACTAACCAAGCACTTAAAGCATGTGCCTTCTGAGAAGTTTTTCCAGCAATGTTGATGAATTTAGACTGTTTTATCCACACTCTCATCAAGGTCTTCTCCTGACCAATGCTACATATTTGTAAGATGGTAAAACAAACCTAGTGTAAGACATTAGCTACTGAGAACTGACCATCACAGGCACTGACCCAGAGACGTGGGCTGTGCCTCCATCTTGTGGGAAAACACACATTTGACAGACCACAGGCATGACAGTAAGCTACTAAACCTGGGATCCCACACCTCAAAGTAAACAGTGTTATTTAAGTGGTATATTATGACAATGGAACAACCATCTGAACATAACCAGTACTAAAATTCTTTTTTAATGTCTTTTGCAAGCAATCTCTACATGTTGGTATGTTTTACATTGCTATAAAAAAATACCTGAAGCTGGGTCATTTATAAAGAAAAGATGTTTATTTGGCCTATTGTTCTGTAGGTGGTACAAGAAGCATGGTGTCAGTATGTGGGCTTCAGGGAGCTTCCATTCATGCCAGAAGGTGAAGGGGAGCAGGCATCACATGACAAGAGAGGAGGAAGATTGAAGGGAACAAGGTGCTAGGCTCTTTTGAACAATCAGATTTCACAGGAACGAATAGAGGGAGAACCCACTCATTACTGCAAGGATGGCACCAAGGTGGTCATGAGGTCCGCCCCCATAACCCAAACACCTCCCACTAGATCTCAGCTCCAACATGGGGATCAAATTTCAACATGAGATTTGGAGGGGGCAAATATCCAAACCATCACATTCCGTTTTTGCAAAGTATATTCAAAATATCCCATAAGCCAAAACCTAGGTTGGTTTTCTCAACACTCATAACAGTATAGCTAACACCTATACAGTACCTACATGTGCCAGATACCCTTCTTAGTGATTTATGTATATTAAGTCATTTAACTCAAACTAACTCCACCTGTATTATTGCAACCAAATTCTGGTGCTTGGTTGATTGTCAAGAATACTGTCTTTAAGCAAATGGTTCCTTATTCTAGGCCCTGCCCTTTAAAAGGCCTTAGTCTACCCCTTCTCCAGCCATGTGCTTCACATATCCATAGTATCTAAAGAACCAGGAGAACATGCCCACCAGAGCCCATACTTCCAGATACAATCTTAGTACCTGAGATCTGAGACTCTCTACCTACACATCATAGAGCCTGCTTCCCAGACCTGAGCAGGTCTGTTCCCTTGGAGCTGATAGTTGTTGAATGGACGTACTGAAATGGATGTGAATAAATTATTTAATTAATTGATTAGCACATAAACATTAGTGCATGATTTTTTGAGAATCTCTTGTGATTGCCAAGAGAATTTTTTTATTTTGCCTCCTGATTTCTTATCTCTTTTCTGGAAAAGAGAGGCTGTCAGTTAAATTCCAATTAGGCAGTGTACTACAAATTACAATACAAAAAGTGGCACTCAATGGAAACAAATCTGTGACAGTGGCATTTTGTCTGAGGATTTAAAATTCTTTCAAAACTTGATTTGAAAAAAAAAAGTTTAATTCTTAAATACTTGACTCTTTACAGATAAGGGATCCTCTTCCAATAACATTTCATTATGCTTTTCAAAAAATACTCCCAGTATTTTCAGTTAGCAGACAAAATAACCAAATTTCTAAATACCTTTCTGTTCTTTGGCCTCCTGCGGTAGATGCAATATTTTGTCTCTTAGTCATTCAGTCAGGGTCCTTCCTGATAGTTTCATGACTTAATTACAGTGATTATATCATGTTTATAGACTATGCCTGCCCAGGACAGTGCAAGCTTTTATATCACACCCTTAACAGGGAAGAATCAATGGGTATGCTCACTGGATACAAATCAACTAATGAGCTACAACTGTGAAGCAGGACGCTTTTCTGAGAAAACATATAACATCATTAGTTCAGGAGACTGTATCTCATACAGCAAGACTGGGTGTCTGCTTTTCAACCCAGAGACTTCAAACAGACCTAATAGATCTTTTAGTCTTCATTTAAGGAAAGTTCAGGGTACAGAAGCCAGCATCCCTTGTTTTTTCTTATCACTATGACAAGTAGTAGCAATCTAGTGGGGAAAAAAAATGCCAGGAGAGTATCATGAAACTAGCTGCACTCAAATACAAAAATGGGAATTTTTTTCTTTCTTGGATTTGCTTCGTACCTTGGAGGCAACCAGCTAATTTATATATGCCCAAACCTAGACCCAGATTCAAGACCTCCCTGTTCCAAGTTGCTGGGAAGACTATCACAGCGTATATTAGAGCAGGGCTTCTCAACCAGGAGGGATTCTGCACACCCAGAGAATACGTGGCCATGTCTGGAGACATTTTTGCTGGTCATAACTCCAAGTAGGAGGAGAGGGTCAAACTGATATCTAGTTAACAGCCCACAATGCACAAGACAGCCCCCCACAGCAAAGAATTGTCCATCTCAAAATGCCAATAGTGCCAAAGTTGAGAAATGCTGTTTTAGAAGGACAAAGTCATGGTGAAAACAATGCAGAATGCTGCTAGTGTTGAGACATGAATGGTTTCCCCTTTCAGGTGTTCCTACCCACATACCCCAAGACACACTTAGATTGTTTATGGAGTCAGGCTGGGACCACACAAATTGAACTTGTGGGTGGTGCAGAATTAAATATAATTCTGTGTTACCACAGAATACCTTTCCCTATGGAGATCAAAATGCTTTTCAGAGAGAGTTATTCCATGGGGAGAGGGAACTGAGAGTCGCAGGGATCCATATTTCACAGATGAGAAAACAGGAGGCCAGGAGAGGTTATCATTTGCTCAAGGTTATTCCATGAATCATATTCAGAGCTCAGGAAATGAAGAGAGGCCAGACACAGGAGAGAATTCTGAAAGAATGTAAAAGGACAGAAAATGATCTTGGTTGTATGTCATTTTGGTAACACAAATCTTTTCTATATCCTGAGCTCCCGGTGTCAAGAAAAGCAAGGTCTCCTGTACGGGACAGCTTGTGGGTTTCTCCCCAGAAGCAGCAGCCCCTGAGGGATCCCACATCTCCTCCCTGCTAGCCAAAGTGTCCTCACCTGACAAACCCAATTCCCAGGGCTATTCTGCAGATGTTTATACTGTCAGCTGATTTAATGGACTGCAGAAATGAGTGGGTCTGTTCGTTAAAATAGTCATCATAATGAAAAAGATGGGCGACATCTGCCCTTATTTTCTGTCAGTCTGTCACATCTATATAGCTCCTTCTGATCAATCACTGTGGTATGCATTATGTAAACACCAAAGATGAAATGTCAGCCTATGTATCTAATTGTTCTTGTGAGCCTTATGGGAAGATGACTGGTGGGCCCTGCTGTTTCCCTTTATAACCAGCATTAATTGGCACCTTTGTTATCTAGCCATGGAGAGCCTAATTGGAATGGTTTTAAGGCTCCAGTAATGTTTTTAATGGGAAACATGATTCAGGATGATTTTTACTAAATCTAAAAGTGCAGGGAAATCTCACAAACTCTATGATCCCAGTAATATTTGATCAAGAATGTTCACGGACACCAGGTCTCGTATATTTGCTCATAAGGTAAAGAGGAATCCAAAAAAGCCTGGAAGAGAACACTTTCTATTTTCACCTAAGAAACAAAGGTACCCAGTAGAAAGAAGGGAAGCATATTCCCAGATAACTGAGGCATACAAAGTGAAGGGGTCATTCTCTCCCACCAATTCCTGGGCTACTTTGGGTAACACGCATTTGTCTATCTTCAGGGGCGGGATCATGATATAAGAATGGACTTTGTCATCAAATACCCTACTGGGCCATGAATCTTCCTTAAGTATCTCCAGTAACAAAATTTATGTTTCTTCTTTAATATTTTCAATGAGGAGGCATTCACTGCTTTCCAGGATTCCATTTAGATGGGAGTCATTTAAAAGGAAAAAAGATGCAAACCCTGAAATATCTCAGTGCATTCAGCATAACATAAACAGTATTACTAAGAATTTTCTATCTATAAATACAAACTCTCTTGTCCAACTTACTTAAAGTGAAAAAAATTTTGAAGCTGCCTTCAAGTCCCCATAATCAAATTTTTGTCATATTTGCAAATATACACAGTATATGAATTAACTTATTTTCATCCTGGAGGACAAGTAATTTTTAACCTACCCTGTGCTAAGAGAAAAGATTTCCCTACCCTCAAATTAGGTTCTGTCCCGTCCTACACACAAGAAAGCTGTGAATGCAATGGCAGTGCAAAACCTACAACCAAGATAAAACTCAATACTGAAAATTCCAAACTTCCACTTGGTTCCATATTCAATATGATCCATGTATGATTATTGGAAATAAATGGCTACATAAAGTGGCTGCAACAAATAAAATGAGGTAAATGGCAAATGAGACCACCTATGATATATGAAATAAAAGTTTATTTTCTCATGCAAGATAAACTATAATGATTATATGAGACAGCTGGGGGTTCTCTTGTGTTCCATTTAAATGGAACTTCAGACATGAATAGAGCTGTGTCTCTTAGTTCTATATTTACTTAAAGAAGGATAACAAGACGCTACCATATTGCCCCTAGGTTTTCTCTCCTTGTTTATTTGAAAAAGTGCAAGCAATCCATTAAGGTTAAAGAGATAACATTAAGGAATGCAGCTGCGATGGTTGTACAGTAGATTACTCTGGCCTGAGCTTAATCTAGGGACTTGTTTAAAAGAGCTTTTCAATTTTAATTAAAATGAAATGGGCCCTGGAAGAAAATGCATCTCCTCCAGCGAGGATTGTATTCAGCTTGTTCTCTGTAATTTTGCCCATCACACTGTTGGTTGTTGCTTTTTCCACCGCTCTTAAATGGTGTCTAAATTGACCGGCTCTGTTGCCAAGGAAACGGACAGGACAATGCTAATAGAAGCTACTTAGGACACACTGTGAAAAGCTTAGAAATAAAATTGTTTGACATGAAAGGCACCGTGTCAGCAGCCAGGCAACTCTGTTAAAGGCTGTACTAAGCAGAAGATAGGTATATGTCTCCCCTCCTCTTTTCCCTCAAAATCTCTTCTAGAAAATGGATTCTGTCCTAGGAGCTTGGACAGCTTTTCCTATCACAATCACTTTATCTTTCTAACTCAAAGTAGAGAAAAATCTTTATGTTGTGGTGTTGAAACACCCAGAATAGACTTCAATTTATACCCATGNTGTTGCCAAGGAAACGGACAGGACAATGCTAATAGAAGCTACTTAGGACACACTGTGAAAAGCTTAGAAATAAAATTGTTTGACATGAAAGGCACCGTGTCAGCAGCCAGGCAACTCTGTTAAAGGCTGTACTAAGCAGAAGATAGGTATATGTCTCCCCTCCTCTTTTCCCTCAAAATCTCTTCTAGAAAATGGATTCTGTCCTAGGAGCTTGGACAGCTTTTCCTATCACAATCACTTTATCTTTCTAACTCAAAGTAGAGAAAAATCTTTATGTTGTGGTGTTGAAACACCCAGAATAGACTTCAATTTATACCCATGGAAATGAGCTGCTTTTTTTTTTTTTTTTTTCTTTCTAACAACAAAGTCCTTTCATCTCATGAATAAATTGCAAATATTCTTCTGAATTTTCTAAGATTGTTAATTAAAATCCACTTGATTTAAGCTGCTTCTCCCATTTTGCACTCACAAACCATAAATTATGGAGGAGGTCAAAGAATGAATGGCAATTTGACATGAAGAGGTTGATTTATTGCTTCAGAAGGAGTTTTATACCAGATGTGGCAGGAGTCATAAATTAAATGCTAAATGTTATGTATTATTATGCTTTCAGGAATATAAATGTGTCTAAAATGCTATGCAGGTGGAATGATAAAAATATGAATCTACTCTCCTGGCAATTTTAAAAGGCCCTTTAAAGCTGTCAAAAAGAAAATAAGCTGAAAAACAATCTAGACGACCCCTTAGATGCCTTTTACAGCCTGCCCCTGGTTTATAAAAGCAACCTCCTCCTGTAATATGCTGGACATTGGCTTGTGGTGGCTTGGGTGGAAAAGAGCTAAAGAATCCTTTCATCTGAGAAAAAAAGAGAGAAAGTGAGATAGAAAAGAAAAAGGTCCAGAGAGATCTGTGTTTCTGTGACATTATGACATGCATCCAGATAATTATTTCTCATCCATCCCTCTACAGATGACCATAATTTAATTTATCAACCATCATTTGAAAGCCAATCTGGACACAATAAAGCTTGCCTAACTTCACCTAGCAGCTTCAGTGGCTATAATTACTGAGTTTTAAAATATAAAAACAGGAAAAGCTTCAGGTATATGAAAGCTTGGAGCCGGAAATAACAGCAGTAGAAAAATTCACTGCAGGGACAGAAGTTGTGAACAGAAGGACTCAGTTTGAGGTGGAAACCCATTCTGATCTTGCAGTTGAGTGGTAGAACTCAAAGCAAAGGCCAATAGCTAAAGCCCAGGGTTACAGTCCTTCTGGGCACAACTGTGGAAGAGCTGGTTTGTCTGACTCCAGCATCCTTTTTCCCATGACTCTATCCCCATCTCCTAATTCCCCACCCCTTCAAGGCCCAGATAAACAGTCTCCATTTGTTCAGGACTTCAACAGAGATATTCCACTCAGGCCTGCTTCTGCCAGGTTTGAAAATCACCTCCCTGTCTAGCGTGCACCCCAGCACCATGGGGAGTAGACAGGCAGCTTCGTCCTTGACATCCATGTGGAACATTAGCCCCACTGGCAGGGGCTCCACCTGGTGCCTGTGCACCATGCTCATCTAATGTTCACCTGGTCCCTGGTGAGAAAAGCCCCCTGATATGGTTTGGCTCTGTGTTCCCACTCAAATCTCTGCTTGAATTGTAATAATCTCCACGTGTTAAGGGCAGGACCAGGTGGAGATAACTGATAACTAAATCATGGTGATGGGTCCCCCATGCTGTTCTCGTGATAATGAGTGAGTTCTCATGAGATCTGATCATTTGATAAGGGGCTTTTCCCCCATTTCACTCTGCACTACTCTCTCCTGCCACCATGTGAGGAAGAACATGTTTGCTTTCCCTTCCACCATGATTGTAAGTTTCCTGAGGTCTCCCTAGCTAGGCAGAACTGTGAGTCAATTAAACTTCTTTCCTTTATAAATTACCCAGTCTCAGGTATGTCCTTATAGCAGCGTAAGAACAGACTTATACACTCCCTGAGCAAAACAGGTAAAAAAAATGGCCATTTTCCTGAGTCATCTCAGAAGTCTCTGCCATGACTCCTCAGTGGATGCACTTGCTGCCTCTACCCTGCTAGAGAATGGCCTCATGAAAGACATGGGCCCGTTGCACCATGCACAAGGAACAAAACCACAGAGATTGAGAGTGCATGTTTTAAAGAACACTCTGAAGGAAAGTAAGGGTCTCCCAGGCATTTGGTGCTTTCAGAATGGTTGCCAGATTTAACAAATTTAAATACAGGACACCCAGGTGAATTTGAATTTCAGAAAATGAGGAATAATTTGTTAGTATCACTATGTCCTATGCAATACTATGGACATATGTATACTATTTTTGAAAAGTTTAAAAGACAATGTCATTGTTTAAATACAAATTTAACCAGGTGTCCTGTATTTTTTCTAGCAACTCCAGGTCTAAGGCAATGCCATTTAACTTAAGATGATCACTGCATCATATCAGAAATAGTTGGCAGCATCTTGATGAACATCTCCATTTCACAGCCACCAGGCAACCATCACTCTAGCATCAAGCTTCTGCTCCAAAGAAAATCGTATTTCTAGTAATTCCCACCACCAAATCAATCAGCTCATGGCTCAGGTATAGTGTGGGAAAACTGAATCAGGAAACTAGGATAAAGCTCAAAAGTCTAGGAAAAAAGAAGAGCTACTTATACCACAAGTTTTTCAGAGAGCCATCAAACTTTCCTCTCTTTGAACAACGTGGTAATAAATGACCAGGCACAAAAGGCAAATGCTAGGTCGGGCCAGGAAACACAATAGTAGCCCCCTCAATCTGTGTCCCCGCATCATTTCTCACCAGCTCCAATGAAGGTCATTATGACAGACCTTGTTCAGTGCTGACTTTGTTTGGGATCCCAAAAATAAAAGAAGGGGAGACATTCTATTCCACACACATACGCCATCTTGTCAACACCCAACAAGAACTATGTGTTCAAAAAGAAATTCCCTAAAAGGACACCTGCCAAAACAAATTCAGAAAATCTCTTTTCAGGTCCCTATAAGAAAAAAGTAAGCTTCCCTTTTAAAGGCCCTTCTCCATTCCTCGGAATATTTAACATAGATTTTCCATATTATCCAACAAGTCCACTCTCAGTTATATATTCAAAAAAATTGAAAACAGGAACTCAAACAGATTTGTACACCAGTATTCACTGAATCATTATTACCAAATATCCCAATATGGGAAACAACCAGGATGTTCATCAATAGATAGATGGATAAACAAAATGTGATATATCCATAGACTGGAATATTATTTATCCCAAAAAAGATATAAAAGTCTGATATGTGCCACAACATGAATAACCTGAAAAATATCACACTAAGTGAAAGAAACCAGACACAAAGGGATAAGTATCATATGACTCCATTTATACAAGGTATCTAGAATCAGCAAATTCACAGACAGAAAGTAGAATCGCAGTTACCAAAGAGTGGGAAAAGAAGGGTATGAGAGGGTTATTGCTTAATGGTACAGAGTATCTGGAATGATTTTTAAAAAGTTTTGGAAATTGATAATGGTGATGGTTACAAAAAAAAAAAATTTAAATAAAGTAAACCATTCTTGCTTTGGGAACAGAAAAATGCTTGTGGCCTCCTCAGCATCCTAAAACCCCTCGTCCTTTCTATAACAGATCTCATACCCAAGGACTCTGGACACATCTGACCATTGTCATAGAAATGTAGCCTCTGTCTGTAAACACAGAACGAGACTATTTAATGCAGCTAGAAGAGATACACACAGACCTGCCTTTCCTACTGCCAGGACCAACTGAAGAAGCTGAAGGACAGGTCCCCAGGCCTGCATGGCTTTTGTTCTAGAACCTAAGAACAGAGTGGAGCAAAGTGTACATGATCTGTCCTGTCTGTGCCTACTTGCACCCTTGACTGTCACAGACTCTCTGTCTCTCAGCTGGCTGTGCTATGCTCCATGCTCCATGCTCCATGGTGGCATTACAGTGAGGCTTCCATAACTGTCTTTGCCACTCGGTTGTGAGCCTGCTTTCTCTTAAAATATTCATCAAAACAGTGATATTGTTGTCATTCTTTCTTTTAGAATCACCATTTCCACATTTCTCTTGGTGTCCAAATTAACTTTCCTAGGAGAATATACCTGAGCCTTCTTATATCAAAGAAACTCCTGATGCTGCAAGATCCATCTGTAATATGAAAATAATTTTATAATAGCCAGTGATAAATTCACTTATATGGCACCAACGAGATACTAAAATGAATTTGTATTGTTTCCCTTTCTAGAAGTGTGTTTTTCTCCGTTGTTTTCAGCTGTTTGGAACAAAGGAATGTTTCTTGTACCTTTTCTCAGCAAGTTTAATCGTTTAACTATGGCTTCCTCCCAAATAAGAATCGATAGGTAATTGCATTGACCATTTACAGAGTTCGAAAGCAATATTAGTGCATATATTCATTGTATATGCACCGTAAATATTCACTCCCCTGTTGTTCTGCTCCTAACCAATGATTAAGATGAGTTGGATACATTTATTCACATTCAGGTACAAATGAGTGCAAAGTGTAACGTGTGATCTCTCCCATGGGGTATTTGCAATTTAAATTCTCATGCCAAAGAATAAATCATGAGTAGGGACTTTTGCAATAGTAGGCATTCAATAAATATAATTAATAACTGTTTATATATAAATTATTCCACCATAAAGGGACAAAACATAGGGGAAAAAGTTATATTCAAGCAGTTTCACAAACAGTCACACGAGCTTCTGCTCAGTTCAGCTTTTGTACACACAAAACCTAGCCATAATGTAGTAAGAAACCCTAAGACTAACTTCCTCATTCATTCTTTGTTCTCATCTCTTGCATGGATATGAGAATTTTCAGATGCAAACAGCCATCATCATCATTCCTCCTTCCAAGTTCAGTTCATAGTTTACTGAACTTTAATGTGTAACTCCTAAGAATTTCAGAATGAAAAACAAACAAATGCATCCATCCTCATTACTTCATAGTTAAATCGTATGTTATGCTTATTGCCACCATCACAACCTTTGCAAGTTCTGACGGTTTCCAGACTGCTTAGCATTTGAAAAAAGTGACTTCTTTGGATGCTAAATTATCCATAGCTTTAAATCTTAAGCATAGATACAACGGGCTGTGATTTTAAAAGATAGAAAACTTGTTAAGAGAATTCTGGTTAAAAATAGTGAACACATACATTTAACTCCTCTTCCTGCCAAATTATACTGAAACAACAGTGAAGATATTTAAGAATGAAAAGGAAGAGGAGGAGGGGAGAAGGAGAAGAGGAGAAGAAAAGAGGAGGAAGAGGAGGAAGAGGAGAAGCAGATAGCAGAAAAGATAAACAAAATTTTGAACAATGTAAAGTCTATAGTTGTAGCTCATTTATTAGATCCAAGGAAATCTGAGTTGAGCCACTGTATGTGGTTGTGCATGTTGCATGCTTCACAACATCAGGGCGCCATTTACAAATGTTGCTATTCACAAAGAGTTCACCCACAGTGGTGCAATACAAAGTATTTAGGACTTCATGTGGAGACCTAAAGACCAGTTCTAAGCTGGCAGTGAGAAGAGCTGAGAATTAACCTGATATCAACACAGGAATAAAAGAATTCCTAAAAGTATAAGGAACTGGTACCATCAGGCAACTCTGTAAGTAGGGATAAAGATGAGCTCAAACTAGAAAGATAGTTAAAAGTCTATTTCACAGCTCAACTCCCTTTCTACTAGAAAGCTATAGGTTTATTCTATGGGAAAGGTAGAGCACAAAGTTTCTGGACTGGAGGACACCAAACACAGCTAAGATTAGGGATAAAAGACTTAAAGAGATTGAGTGAATGTGTATACACTAACTATTGAGACCCTCTTTTTGTTCTCCACTTCATCTCCCAGAATTCTGGTAGCAAGGTCTATGCTTCTAAGCAAGAGATGAGGAGAACATTCTTTGGAACATCTAACTATTCCAAAAGGGAAATGTTTTTTTAAAAAATTAAATATAATAGCATAAAGTATCCAAAATATTGCCCAGGTAGGTAACTCTACTGTGAATACCATGGATCACAAGATTCACTATGTACACACAGCAGCCATCAACTTTTTATAGCAGTATTGCCATTATCTGCAGGGGATACATTCCAAGACCCCTAGCGGATGCCTGAAACTATGGGTGGTACCAAACCCCATATATACTATGTTTTTCCTATACGTACATACTATAATAAAGTTTAATTTATGAATTAGGCACAGTAAGAGATTAACAACAATAAAATAGAACAATATACGGTCATAAAAATTATGTGAACATGGTCTCTCTCTCTCTTTCAAAATATCTAATTTTTCTGTACTCACCCTTCTTCTTGTGATCTGTAGATCTGATAGCTGAGACAACAAAGCGACTCATGGGGGGTAATGTATACAGTGTGGATACTTTTGACAAATGGAGGATTAATGTCCTTTGCAAAACAAAGCAGAATAGTGCAAGATTTCTTCATGCCATTCAGAAAGGTGTGCAATTTAAAACTTCCGAATTGTTTATTTCCAAAATTTTCCAATTATTTTCAGACTGTAGTTGACATGGGTAACTAAAACTGCAGAAAATAAAACCATGGATAAGGACAGACTACTATATTTCCTTATTCCTAAATATAAGCAAATAGTAATGATCCTCAGATATTTAAAGAAAGCATCTGAGAAAAAATACAGAGGCGAACATCAACAAATGAGAAAACAATGAAGAAAACAGAGATTTTGCCCTAGGAGGTAAGCCTTCAGAAGGTCCTGCCTGATGAAAGTGCCTTTGGTTATCCAGGGGACTTGGACCACTCCAGAGAGTTGAATAATGCAGTTTATATTAGGAGCTTTGGATCATGTGCTCTACCTCCAGAGAAGCTGGGGACTGTATGGGCAGCCAACTATGTTTCCATGACTGAGCACCAGCAACAACTCTGGACATGAAAGCTTGGTTGAGCTTCCTTGGTTGTCAGTCCGTATGTGTATTGTTCCACACTGTTACCAGGAAGCGTTGACACTGCCCATGACTCCACTGGGCGAGGACAACTGGAAGTTCCATGTTTGGAAGTTTCCTGGACTGTGGCCCACATGTCTCTTCTTTTGGCTGACTTTGATCTGTATCATTTCACTGTAATAAACCATAACTGTGAGTATAACAGCATCTGTGAATGTTATGATTCCTCCTAGCAAATTGTTGACACTTAGGATGGTCGTGTGGAGTCCCAGATTTGATGTTAGTGCCAAAAATGAGGGCGATCTTGTGGACAGCTCCCTAACCTGTACACAGAAAGAATAAATTTTCATAAAATCTTGTTGGCCGGGTGCAGTGGCTCACGCCTGTAATCCCAGCACTTTGGGAGGCCGAGGCAGGTGGATCACAAGGTCAGGAGTTTGAGACCAGCCTGGCCAACATGGTGAAAGCACGTCTCTACTAAAAATACACAAATTAGCCAGATGTGATGGCGGGCTCCTGTAATCCCAGTTACTTGGGAGGCTGAGGCAGGAGAATTGCTTGAAACTGGGAGGCAGAGGTTACAGTGAGCCAAGATCACATCCCTGCACTCCAGCCTGTGTGAGAGTGAAACTCTGTCTCAAAAGAAAAAAAAACAAACCTATTATTAATTCCTCCGAGAGATAAAAGAGATATTGTATCCATGAAAGAGGAAAAGGATGTTATAGAAAGGAATATTCCGATAACATAAAATATACTCTTTGATATTAAAATAATAACATAAAATAGAAAATTTCCATTAAAAATTAAGAGATTACGTTGTGGAATTATATTACTGTGAAATTTCAGAACCTTGGAGAAAAAGAAGAGATGCTACTAACTTTCAGAGAGAAAAAAATTAGATTGTATTTAAAGGACTTAATAATCATTTGTTTTAAAAAGTCAATGGATTAATGCCTTTAAATTTCTGAGAGAACGGAGCCTCTGTTGGCCAATAATGCAATTTAAGCATCAAATACATAATGGCAGCAATTGATTAAAATACAATTCAATATTTTAAAAGTCATTAGTTCAACATGCTACTCAAACAAAATATAAAAAATATTATTTGACAATATAAGAGGTTTCCAAGGCACCACTCATTACTCTGAAAACTCCTAGTTAAATGGAAAACATTGTCTTGCTCTCCTAGTATGAACCGTATACCCCTCCTGAATGAGAAAGTCTTTCAGTCAGAAGATTTTGAACTAATATATAAATAGAAAGGATATAATTAGAAAATCACCACCTTGCCACCCCTGTAATGTGATTACTGATTTAGACAATTATAGTCAATTGATTTTAAAAACACTAGGTGAAAAATTGATGGAGATCTTTGCAAAGAAGAGAGCAAACTATCACGACTCGAGCCGCTGCTCAATTTTAGGATAACTAAAAGTGAGAGGCTCCTACCACCAATGAAACAGTCTGGGGAAACAATTGAACCAGAATCTGATTAAGGCTTTAAATGTAACTAACCTCTGATCTATGGGAAATACAGAAACAAGTTAAACCACGAAGAGGCAATCAGCCACATCCAGATCATGAATTTACTCCGTACCAAACCCAAGTAACATTCTGTTACTTCAATAAATCAATGGCATGGGGAGAAAGGATAGGAATATGCGGAAAGAGGAGATTTGGGGGATTAAAAGAGACTTCAGAAACATAACAAAGTAGAAATTGTTTGGATCTTGACTCAGATAAAGCAGGTGTAAAAGATATTTATAGACAATCAGAGAAAATTGAATTTGAACCTGTTTTTGGATGACAAAAAGGAACTATTATTTTGTTAGATGTGATAATGGCATTGTGCTTATGTAAGACAATGCCCTTTGTGTTCTTTTTTTTTTTTTTTTTTTTTTTTTTTTT
>NW_016806890.1:1833976-1849473 GCF_001698545.2 Rhinopithecus bieti | reverse complement strand
TTTTCTTTTTTTTTTTTTTTTTTTGAGACGGAGTCTCGCTCTGTCGCCCAGGCTGGAGTGCAGTGGCGCCATCTCGGCTCACTGCAAGCTCCGCCTCCCGGGTTCACGCCATTCTCCTGCCTCAGCCTCCCCAGTAGCTGGGACTACAGGCGCCCGCCACCTCGCCCGGCTAATTTTTTGTATTTTTAGTAGAGACGGGGTTTCACTGTGTTAGCCAGGATGGTCTCGACCTCCTGACCTCGTGATCCGCCCGCCTCGGCCTCCCAAAGTGCTGGGATTACAGGCTTGAGCCACCGCGCCCGGCCACCCTTTGTGTTCTTTTGAAGATTCTTTCAGAATCAGTTGGCAGTGAAATGAGATGATGGCTGGGTTTCATTTTTAAATATTTCAGGAAAACAAGCAAAAATGTAGGTGGGTGGAAGAATAGATGAAACAAATTGTCAAAATGTTGATAGTTGTTGAAGCTGGTAGTTCAGGGTTGAGTGCATGAAATTTCTGTAAATTTTGCTTTTCTTATATGTTTATAAATTTTAAAAATAAAATGTTTTCTAAAATTCTGAAAGGAAATGATTTCCAATTAAGAATTGTAACTTGGTCAAATCTTTATTCAGTGCAAAAATAGAATAAAGACATTTCCAGCATGTAAGTTTTCAAACAATTCATCTTTTATGTAGTTTTCTATCTTCTTCAAGAAGCTGCTGGAGGATATACTCAATGAAAATGAAGGAATATATAAAAAAGAGGAAGACCTTGGATTTAGGAATACATAACAGAGGCGAAGGTCAAAATGGAGACGTGAAGTGAGATCCCAGAATGAGACTAAAAACAGGAATTAATCCAAATAAAAACATGCCGGGGGCTCTAGAAAATACCTTTCTTCAGAAGAGAAACTGAGCAAATACTAGATATGAAAGAATGTATCTAGCAGAGATTTACACACTGGTGTGGGAGATTTGGGGATTGCTAAATGCAAACAAAATTAAACAAGTGTATTTTTTAAAAAGATAATCAAAACCTATGGGAAAAAAACAAATGTTAAACAGGATAGGAAAATAATCAAGGTATATTACAAGGTTCATCCATGAACAGTTTTATACAGCCATATAATATGAATACAGAATACTGATTTCTTTAAAATTATTATTAAAACCATAAGAACCCTAAGAACAGAGATGGGGAAGGGGATGGATGGAGTGGGACTCACTGGCATGAGAATAAACGAAAACTAAATTCTCATTTGCCAGTGTGCTAAGTCAATAGATAATGTTTAGAGCTAAAAGTCAAGAAGTAACAATGATATCATGTTAAACAGAATCACAGAAATAAATAAAAAATGTGTTTTCTTCTAGGAAGGTAGGAAAGGGTTGGGGGAGGGTAACATGACATGGATATGATAGTTTTACTAGGAAGCATTGTAGAAATATTTGGCTCTTTTCACAATATGTGTGTGTGTGAAACAAACTTGAAGAAATTATTTAAAAAGAATGTAAATTTGTTTCTTAGTGATATGGAGTCAGTACCAAAAGAATCAACTGAAAGAGTTGAAGTAATTATCTCCAGGGAATAAGAAATATATGCAAGTTTAGCTTTGATAAAATAAAATTAAATCTTAAAATACTAATGAGTCCTTCTGGGGATACCTTAGTCTGACCAAGTAAAAATGGATCCGGTCAGCAGAGAAAGAGTTTTATCTTATTTCAATGTTACAGCACAGGCTAATTATTCCTACAACCAAAGTAATGTATTTCCCCTTCAAGGAGAGTCTTGCTATTTCAATTAGATGTATATTCACTAACAGTCCCATAAATATTTCTAATTAGCCTGGTTTGCTTCCATTTTATGAGACTGCTTTCAAATTAGCACCCACATTCTATAGAAATGGAAAGAGAATCTTAGAAGATTGTAATTTCCCTCTCAAGGAAGGAAGACGGACAACAGATCACATGTCCAAAAAGAGTACTTATTAGGTTTAAGCCATTTATAGTACATGTTATTTGGCACAACGTACTTGTCAAACTTGGATAAAAGGCTAAAAGCGAGTAGCAGTTCCAACCAATTATTTTCAGGTCCTCAAGCAAACATGATAGAAGGGTGCAGGCAGAGCAGGAGGAGAGAAATTGCATGGTGCCCACCACCATGATTTTTCAGGCCGTGACCTTGGCTGGCCTTCCCTATTGAAGAAAAAACAAAGAAGCTCTACCAGGACCAGAGAATGGTTCCAGAAAATCAAGGATTCAAAGGTGCATTATAGCCTCTAAAGTTAGGCAAAGTTAACATTAGCTATGTTAGACCACAGAGAAAATATCCCTCATCCAGAGGTGCCTACAACATAAAAATTGCTCAATAAGGAACTACTGTCACCATCACAGTATCAGAACCCTGCTGAGTAGATGTGGCTTAAAGAATAGCTGGGGGGGTGTGGGGGGGGAAGAAACCAAAAGAATTACGAAAAGAAACCAAAAGAATCACCACTGCAGGAGGTGAGTGGAGGTAAACAATGTGAGGCATATGTCAAAGTAAAGATAAATAATAGTTTTGACATGATATGTTGATATAGTTTGGCTCCAAGTCCCCACCCAGATCTCATCTTGTAGCTCCCATAATTCCCACATGTTGTGGAAGGGACTCGATGGGAGACGACTGAATCATGGGGGTGGGTCTTTCCCGCGCTGTTCTCGTGATAGTGAATGGGTCTCATGAGATTTGATGGTTTTTGTTTGTTTGTTTGTTTGTTTTGAGACGGAGTCTCGCTCTGTCGCCCGGGCTGGAGTGCAGTGGCCGGATCTCAGCTCACTGCAAGCTCCGCCTCCCGGGTTTATGCCATTCTCCTTCCTCAGCCTCCCGAGTAGCTGGGACTACAGGCGCCCGCCACCTCGCCCAGCTAGTTTTTTGTATTTTTTAGTAGAGACGGGGTTTCACCATGTTAGCCAGGATGGTCTCGATCTCCTGACCTCGTGATCCGCCCGTCTCGGCCTCCCAAAGTGCTGGGATTACAGGCTTGAGCCACCGCGCCCGGCCGATCTGATGATTTTTAAAACAGGAGCTTCTCTGCACAAGCTCTCTGTCTGCTGCCATCCACGTAAGATGTGACTTGCTCCTCCTTGCCTTCTGCCGTGATTGTGAGGCCTCCCCAGCCATGTGGAACTGTAAGTCTAATAAAACTCTTTGTTTTGTAAATTGCCCAGTGTCAGGTATGTCTTTGTCAGCAGTGTGAAAACGGACTAATACACATGTTATGTTTGAAAAATAACAACTATATTTTGCTTTACCAAGTGCTATCGACATGCCAGGCACTGTGCTCAAAAGTTTATATGTGTTATCTTTAACAATAACAACATTTCTAAAAGGATGGTATGATTAACCCCAGTGAGGCTCTTGAGGCGTAGGGTGAGGCAGTAATTTCTGCAAGACCTCAGGATGATAAGTGGTGAAGACTAGGTTACACCCTCTGTCTGGGTCCAAAGCCCTTCCTACCTTGCCATTCTGCCACTCTTCCACTTGGATATGTATTACAAATAGTTTCTCCTGTGAACTTTTACAAATATCATTGTATTTATCCACAAAGCCCTAAATATTAGAAAAATGTAGTACTCTCAATTTTCAGTGAAGCAAGTCTTTACTTGGAGGGACTGAGCAATTAGCCCAAGGCCACCTGGCTAATAAGGAGCAGAATGGGGACTTCACTCCAGATGGTGGGGTTCTCATTCCATCACTCTTCTCAGGCCATAACACAACCTTGGAAAGATGAGACCCAAAGCCTGCCCATTGAGCAGAAGTTCTAAAATGCATCCCTTTTTAGGTGTAAAATAGAGTGACCATTTATAATTTATCATCCAAACACAGAAAGCAAGAAAGGGGGTGCTATTAGTTATAATGCTGAGCAAGTAGTGTAAAGCGGCCTTTCTGGGCAAGCTGAGGTCTCCTCATCCATCCATTTATAGGAAATGGCCCTGGCCATTGCTCTCGTGAAATTATTCTTCCTGACACAGGCGTAAAAATAATTTATATTGTTTCCTGACTTTTTAATGATCGCCATTCTAACTGGAGTGAGATGGTATCTCATGGTGGTTTTGATTCATTTCTCTAATGACCAATGATGATGAGCTTTTTTTCATATGTTTGTTGGTCACATAAATGTCTTCTTTTAAGATGTGTCTGTTCATGTCCTTTGCCCACTTTTTGATGGAAGACAGTGTGGAAATTCCTCAAGGATCTAGAACCAGAAATACCATTTGAACCAGTAATCCCGTTACTAGGTGTATACCCAAAGGATTATAAATCTACTATAAAGACACATGCACACGTATGCTTATTATAGCACTATTTACAATAGCAAAGACTTGGAACCAACCCAAATGCCCATCAATGATAGACTGGATAAAGAAAATGTGGTACATATACATCATGGAGTACTATGCAGCCATAAAAAAGGATAAGTTCATGTCCTTTGCAGGGACATGGATGAAGCTGGAAACCATCATCCTCTGCAAACAAACATAGGAACAGAAAACCAAACACCGCATGTTCTCACTTATAAGTGGAGGTTGAACAATGAGAACACATGGACACAGGGAGGGGAACATCACACACCAGGGCCTATTTGGGGGTGGGGGGTAAGGGAAGGGATAGCATCAGGAGAAATACCTAATGTAGATGACCGGTTGATGGGTGTAGCAAACCACCATGGCAAATGTGTACCTATGTAACAAACCTGCATGTTCTGCACATGTATCCCAGAACTTAAAGTATAATAAAAAATAATAACAATAATTTATATTAGACTCAATTTAACTGTTTTGACATCAGGTGGAGAAAATCTTTCTGAAGTGGCCATGTATGCCGCATGCTCCATTTGCCCTTAAATGTGAGAAGTTCACTCCTTCCTAGAATAGTGGTCAGCAAACAACAGCCTATAGTCTAAATTCTGCTCACTTGCTGACTGGTTTTTTATTTGCTTTTTGTTTTGTTCTGTTTTGTTTTTAAAACAGAGTCTCACTCTGTTGCCTAGGCTGGAGTGCAGTCGTGCAGTCTTCGCTCACCATAGTGTCAACTTCCCAGGTTCAACCAATCCTCTCACCTCAGTTTCCCAAGTAGCTTGGACAACAGGGTGCACTACCACACCTGGCTAATTTTATTTGTATTTTTATAGAGACGGAGTTTTGCCCTGTCACCCAGGCTGGTCTCGAACACCTGGGCTCAGGCAATCCTTCCACCTCACCCTCCCAAAGTGCTGGAATTCCAGGCATGAGCCACCAAACCTGGCCTGCTGTTTTTGTAAGTAACGTTTTATTGGAACCGGTTGTGCCCATCTGCTTACACATTGTCTGTGGCTGCTTTTGGGCTACAACAACATTGCTGAGTAGTTCTGACAGAGGCCATGTGGCCCACAAAGCCTAAATGATTTACTATCTCTCTTTTTACAGAGTGTGCCTACCTTTGTTTGTGAAATTGAAATCCAAACTCCTCAGCAAAGTATCTGAGGCCCTCCATGATCTTGCCATGCCTCTGATTCAGGCTTTCAGCTTCATCTCTCCACAAACACCCACTTGGAATACTTTTCTCATTCCAAGCACCTGCCAACATTTTAAACAGTTCCTTGGATCTCCTTCTCCCTTATACTTAGAGTGCTCAGATTCCCATCTATTCCTTCTGAAGATTTCTCTTCAAGGCTGTGATGAGATAAATGTTGTGAAGACTGAGTACTTAGAAAGATGTCTGACACACTGGAAGCACTCAGTTAGTGTTAAATACTATCATTATTGCTGTCGTTACCGTTATTGTTATGTTACATGCAATATAAACAAGCTAGTCACCCACTTTTCCCATTTTTCATGTTATCACCCATGAAATAACAAAGATAAATCTAATGTTGCATCATAAGGAAAGACTGTGTTAGTAAATGTGAACACTAACACGAAACAAAGTGCTGAACACGTGAAGTCTTAATATTAAAAGATTTAGCGGTGCAAGATCTTCCTGCATTGTTCTTTCACCCAACCCAAGCCCTAACTACCCATATAAAAGAAGATAAATCAGCTGAAACCAGTCTGAAGACCAATTTGGGATCATTTCTGATGCTGGTATTGACAGTCTGAAGTAGAGTACAGCTAAGTGTAATAGTAGCATAAAAGACGGTACCTTGAAACACCAGAGAAAGCTTTATAAACTGTTGCAGGATCTTCATTGTTTATTGAATCTCTAGATTTATGAATGATTTTTTTTACCATCCGGTTTTACACCAATTCCAACTTTTCCTTCTATATTTGTGCCATTGAACAGAATATTAGTCATGGAGTTTACCGATAGCAGGGGAAGGAAACACATGTTTAAAATACACACACCATGCACACCAAACATATCTTTAATTTTAGGCTGTCGTTCCTTTCACTGAGTTCATCTCAGGGTTTCCTGTAGTGTGAATAATAACAGAGTGCCTGGCCTGCTTTTTTCTTATAGATGCATGAACTGGCACTGGAAGCATTCATCAGAAGGGAAAGGTTCTCCTAAAGGGCTCACTGAGTAAAGAGCTATGAAAATCTGCACAGGAAGTCATCTCGCACAAATGTCTATGCCAAACTTGTCGTAGGCACCAAACACCTAATGCTTAATTTTGTAATTGATGACACTAAGACCTAATTATAAATAGATATTTGTTCAAAACCAGAATCAAAATTTGATGCTGAGATTAGTTGTTCAATTGCAAATCCTATCCTACTGATCAATATGTGTTTTGGAGTTGATAGGGAAGGAAACACCTTCTCACTCTCAAAACTCCAGAATGCTGGAAAAAGTGTTTTAAAAGAAAATAAATTTTATGAGATATTGTCGAACTGAAAATGAGGAACATGAAATCCCCTAGTGCCAGAAGGAAGGAATAGTAAGACAAATTGAAAACTAATGCACAGATGCCTCTCTGGGGCATCAAATGAGGTATAGTGCCTAACAGCCTGAGTTGGGGCTCTAATATCTCTACCAAGAGGAACTGGCTGCCAAGATCACAAATTCTACTGGAGTGAAAGTACCAGTAGTAATAATATCTCTGAAACAAGATCCAGAAAAACAGTCCCTAACAGCCCACATCAGGCAGGGAAGCTTGCTACATATATACTTATTATTGTTATTCCTATTTCGCAAATGAAGGGAGTAAATTTTTCCCTAAATGATAAACTGTGCAACACAGCTCAGGAACTGAGAAAGCACTGGGTCTTCATCAAAGAAGCAAGTAAAGAATACATCTTAAGAAATAAGAGAAGCCTCTGCAATGGACAGAGTTAGAACTGCTAATGCAAAACAGAGCAAATAGCCTAAGGAGGAAAGGTAAAAATAATAGAAGTGGTGGTAATAGCTAGTACCTGTGCTTACCAAGAACCAATTTCTACATTAGATGTTTAGATACATTATCAGATCATCCTTTTAAAAGTTCTGTGAAGTTATGTTCCTATTTAAAGGTTTGACAAATCAGAATATAGAGGTTTAGAGACGTTACCTGCTTACAAATTTCTATGGTTAGGAAGTGGTAGAGTCAAGACTAGAATCCATATGAGTCTGGTTCCAGAGCTTGAGCATGTAACTATCATGTAATACTGCCACAAACAGTAACAAACTCTCATGTCACCAGAGAATCATCAAGGGACATTCCTATGTTCCAGGGTTAAGCAGAAAGAGAGATGTATCAGAATATATAATATGCCCGTCTTCACTAGTTTTGAAGTCAGGCCGATTAACCATTCCTGCTTGTTAAATGCATTGATTGGAGTACTCACAGTCAAGCCTTACTTAGGCTGATTCAAAGCAACTCTGCTATTTAAAAGGGTCAAAATTCCAGAGATTGCTTTCGCTTATGACAGTTTCAATCTCATACCAAACTCATCCAGTTTCAATACCACTGGATGGGGTATTATTGTCTTTTTATAGCTAATGATACAGAGATTCAGAGAAATTGGGTAATTCATTCAAAATTCCAAAATTTACCAGTATTTAAACTCAGGTCTTCTGTAAGATACATGCATTCTGGATTAGCAAGCACCCACCCAGAGATATATGAACACCATGAGAGGTCAATACAAGCAACCCTTACCTTGCTTAACTTCAAAAATACAACATAAACTTGTCACTTCTCTGTTTAAAAACTGAATTCTTAAGGCCGGGCACGGTGGCTCAAGCCTGTAATCCCAGCACT
This sequence comes from Rhinopithecus bieti, assembly GCF_001698545.2. Taxonomy (NCBI): domain Eukaryota; kingdom Metazoa; phylum Chordata; class Mammalia; order Primates; family Cercopithecidae; genus Rhinopithecus; species Rhinopithecus bieti. Next base: position 1,841,294 of record NW_016806890.1, on the reverse strand, counting down.
TTGGGAGGCCGAGACGGGCGGATCACGAGGTCAGGAGATCGAGACCATCCTGGCTAACACGGTGAAACCCCGTCTCTACTAAAAAAATACAAAAAACTAGCCAGGCGAGGTGGCAGGCGTCTGTAGTCCCAGCTACTCGGGAGGCTGAGGCAGGAGAATGACATGAACCCGGGAGGCGGAGCTTGCAGTGAGCTGAGATCCGGCCACTGCACTCCACCCTGGGCGACAGTGCGAGACTCCGTCTCAAAAAAAGAAAAAAACTGAATTCTTTTTTGTTATCCTGACAGGATGAACTGGTTGTTGACCAAATTAACATAAAGCCAAATTAAAACCAAAAGCAGTTAAATTAAATGTCTGGAGATCATAACAGCAAACCAGGCTTTCTAACTCAAGCCCAGTATTCTCCCACCCAGATCACACACCCTCGTGTTGTAGCATCTATTCTTCTTGGCATTCAGAGACAGAGATAAGTAGATGGTCTCATTTGTTTAATTGTACTGGTTTCATCTTGTATTTTCCAGCTAAGTATATTTCAAGAATTAGAGCCCCTAGGATTACATAAATCTCAGCAGGGAGAGGAAGGTCATCTTGCTGATAAGTAGTTATGATTTCTCCTCCTTTTTTTTTTTTATATAACGTGGCTCATGATCTTTTGCAAAAGCCACAGCTTGAATCACATTTATAAAAATATCACTGAATTACACCCTCTAGGCAGGAAAATTGGTTTAGTGATTCATGATCTCAGTCTCTCTTTTCAGTACCCCGTTAATTCTGTAATTTCATCAATTTTTCTTTTCCTTGCATTAGGAGAAGATAAGGAAAGAAGCAGAGAAAGAAAACACAAACCATATCATGATTTCCTGAGGGAATCAAACAAAAGTGATGTCACAAAACTGGGTTATATCCCTTTAAAGAGACTATCCAGAACAATAGCATAACCCATGAAGAAGCTTAAAAGCTACTCCATCGTGGGCAAAGGAAAAAAACTGGTGTTGAGCCTAATGGGATTTTATCTCTGTGGTGGATGCACAGCTACAAGTGGCCAAAGAGTGGCGGAACAATGTAAGCACTGACTCTTGAGATGCAGAAAACATAAGACAATCCTTCCATTTCTGAGTGGCAAGCTTTATATCTATAGTACAGACCTCTGTCACACACACATGTGCACACACACATGCCCCCACACACAAGCAAACCCAAATGGAAATGTTGCATCATCAACTTCCGGAGTCATCTGATTACTATTTTGTTGATTGCTTTACAATATTTAAAAGTATGTAGAAATCCATTTGGAATATCATCTTTACCATTCTTTATGAATGACTGCAAAAGGAACCTGGAAGGTAACAACACAAGCCCTATCATTCTTTTTGTACTCTGGGTTTCCTCCGTCCCCAAATCAATTTGCTTTAGTCAAAACTGAAGTGACGACTTGTGCTCACCCTTATTATAAATAGCAAACAATATAATGAATTTTGCTGAACATTACTGGGCTATGTCACATTTCTCTAGCTTAGGAAAGGGAATCATGAGTGGGAAAGTGAGACAGAGAGGTATTGTAAGCCTCTTTTAATCAACAATTAAAAGTGGGTACATAGGGAAAAGCCTCCACCACAGAAATATCAGGGTTTTTTCTCAAATTGTGTTCGCCAATAGGGTTTTTACAGTTCTAAGCTAATGGACTACCACCACAACTGACACCATCTACAATTTACTCATATTTATTCTGAATCCCGTGTCTATTAGCCATGCATAAAATCTCTTCACAGCTGGACTATTCTGGAAGGTCTCAGGCGATTATCAGTCTGTTGTAATCCACTCATTAATTTACTCAACAATTATTTCTTGACCATGTGCTTTATTCCAGGAACTCTAAAATGCACTGGAAATACAAAAACCCATAAATATTCTATTTCAGGGACACATGCAGTTAACTAGACAAAATTCCATATGGTTCAATATTTTAAAATTAGATATTATCCTATTTTGGAGAGACTGAAATTTGCATTTTCAGGAATATTCTTAACATCTAATAACATTGAAGCAAGTGATATTTATATAGACTACATTAGAAAAACAAACTCAAACACAATGTAACTGTTTCCTCCTCCTTGGTAGGGTCTGGTCTGTTCTGTTTAAAATAAAAACCTCGAGTTTTATGTTTTGGGGTATATAGCAAGCATCAGAAATTATTATCCTCTTTGAATAACATCATTTAAAAATTAACAAACCTCCCTTTATTCCTCTCTTCCCAAAATGTTTCCTAAAATGAAAGGAACACACACTTTATATATTTTTTCTGTTTTTTCTTTTCAGATTATTTCACAGCTTGAACAGTGGGCCATTATTTTAATTATGCCTAGTGTAGAAAATTCTAAGAAAACAGAGAAGAGATGTCTGTTCTCTACTCCTTCTGGCCTCCCTTCCCCTTTCTTATAAAATCAAGTGTCCCATCTTAATGTAGGGAATGGGATTAGAAGGTAGTCCTTGACACCTATCCTGTGCCCATTTTATTATCTATTTGTTAGCCCGACATCACAATGGTTGATAAAGTTTGACAGCTCTTAGGAGTGTAAATATTTTAGCTGAAGGTGAAGAAATATTGCCCCACCCAAATAAACCACCAAACACTCTAATGTATGAGCACTGAAAAACTAAGTGAAAATCTCCAACGGGTTGAGTTCTTTCTCTTTTCCTTTCCTTCTTTCCTTCTTTTCTCTCTCTCTTTTACTTATCTTTCTTTTATCTTTCTCACTTTCTTTCAGCATGTATTTATTAATCTTTTAGTGCCTACACACTGCTGGGCCTTGAGTAGATAAAGTTGAAGAAATCAACATTGAAGAACTTCTGGAAGCTGTCAATGGAGGATTTTTGTTTAAGTGAGATAGCTCGCCTACTCAAATGGCTAGTCATTCTGACACCCTCGAACTGATATTAAAAATAAACTATTAAGTTTTATCAGCCAACTCTTGAACACAACAGACTAATTTCCACTGGCTAGAAAAATTGGCTGCTTGGTTTTGAAAATAAATTTATTTGAAACACTTCTGTTTTCCCCTGAAAAAGTTTGTGTTACAGGTTACAGATTTATCATCCTAACAATATACCATTTTTATCAGCAGGTATCTAATTTTCTTCCTTTTGGTTGGCAAAGAAAGGAAATTTGTGGTTGCATTATTCTTTTTGAATGATGTGGCAAGCAAAGCCCTTCAAATTTGACTCCAACCTCCATTCCAGCCTCATCTCTCATCACCTCCTATTTCCCCCAGGCCTCCCCACTTTGCCACCCCACTCTCAATTATGTGTGTTAAAGTCACCTAAGATTACCTGTGCGAACAGCTGAAGCATTTTAATACCTTCACAATTTTGATCCAGGAAACTTTTGTTTTAAAGGGGTTTCCCTGCCTCCACTTTCTTTACTTTGAAAACACCCAGCTTACCCTAATTTAAGTATGAAGTCAAATGTTACCTTCTGTGTGAGACCCAAGGTTCTCTGATAACGCCACCATGCACACTCATGCCCACTAGCAGAGTTTATCACACAGTCAGGGTGGGTACAGGGTTCCATACAGCATCAGCTTAAACTAGCATACATAGGTTTCTGGTTATTTCTAATGAACTGGTAGGCAAGATCTAGCGAATCAGATTTACCCATGGGTTTTGAACTAGAGAAGTATCTTTAATTATTGTTGTTATCTGCTTTGTTATGCTTTGATTGTAAATTTTGGTGTGATTTCTTTGTCTGAAGATTATAAAGGAAGTGAGTTTGCACATATTCCTGAAAGGAGATGATGGAGAAAGCAAATACAACATTTAGAATTTCAGTCATTTCTCTAGTTTTATAAACAGAGTTCAAGAAAATTGTATCAGAGCCTATAGTAAGAGGAACTACAGGTAAAATCCAAAGGATCAACATTAATGAGGGACATAGTCAAGATTGCTGACTCTGAAAATCCAAGGTAATCACAGCTGCCTAAATAGAAATCTCACCACGTTCTCCAAAACACTATACAGATCAACAAGTACAAATAAATTCACACAAATAGCATACTTTCAGCCTAAACTACAATTTTAATTACTTGTATCTGAAAAAGTAAATACTGATTTCCAGCAAAGCTTTCTCTAAAACTCCCATCACAAGCCTATTCAGAAAGCTGGGGTTGGAGAAGTGGGAGAAGGAGAGAAAGGGCAGGGAGTAGGGGATCCAGAAAAATTGTGCAGAAGACAGAAGGGAGGTTAATGAAGGTGAAATCATCCTAAGTGATGAAATGCATACTGAGTCCTGGAAGATCAGAGCACTGACTCCAAGGAAAAGACTTTATTGGGTACAATACTTAAGGAGATAGTCGTGAAAATAAATATCTTGGAGGAAAAGAGAATAAAAGGAAAGGAAAGAGATGCCCATTGGAGACTGTTCAAAGAAAAAAGTGAAAACGTTACTACAGAATCCTTCCATACAATATTTTAAAATAAGAAAATGAAAGATACACAACCCTATGACCGATCGCCCCTCCCTGCCCCCACTCCCATATCGTCTATTAAAGAAATTGCAATCTTCTACTCTGACAGAAGATGGCAATCTTGGAGAACAAATCTGGAAAACCACCTGCGATGGCTTGGCTGTGTCCCCACCCAAATCTCATCTTGAATTGTAGCGCCTATAATTCCCACGTGTTGTGGGAGGGGCCACGTGGGAGATTATTGAATCATGGGGGCGGTTTCCCCCAGACTGTTCTCATGGTAGTGAATAAGTCTCACCAGATCTGATGGTTTTATCAGGGGTTTCTGCTTTTGCATCTTCTCATTCTCTCTTTGCCTGCTGCCATCCATGTAAGACAGGACCAGATCCTCCTTGCCTTCTGCCAAGCCCGTGGAACTATAAGTGAGACTTCCCAAGCCCGTGGAACTATAAGTCCAATTAAACCTCTTTCTTTTATAAATTGTGCAGTCTTGGGTATGTCTTTATCAGCAGTGTGAAAACAGACTAATACACCACCCCAATCTGCCAAGCCAGTCAATCAAATATATAGGTATGAGCAACTTTCTTCTATACAAAGCTACTATTAAAAAAAAGAAAAATTCTCCCAAATGAATAATTAATAAAACAAATAATTATGAAGTCAATAAAAATTGTAACACAAGTGAAACACTATTTATTGTCAATCTATTGGAGACATAAAAAGACACATAAAATTAAAACTTCAAAGTTTAAGAACCCAAATGAGGGCTTAAAAAAGAATTGATTAAAAAAAGTTAGTTGATCTCAGGGAAGAAATAAAGGTGATAGCATATCCTAAAATCCAATTATATGGTGCCTATATCATATTCAAAATAGATATGAATATATAATAAGGAGCATTGAAGAAGAGTAGAAAAACAATAAATAGACCTAGTGAGGTGGCTCACGCCTATAATCCCAGCACTTTGGGAGGCCCAGGCGGGTGGATCACCTGAGGTCAGGAGTTCCTGACCAGCCTGGCCAACGTGATGAAACCCCATCTCTACTAAAAATACAAAAAATAACCAGGTGTGGTGGTGGATGCCTGTAATTCAGCTACTCAGGAGTCAGGCAGGAGAATCGCTTGAATCCTGGAGGCAGAGGTTCAGTGAGCCAAGATCATGTCACTGCACTCCAGCCTGGGTAACAAGAATGAAACTCCATCTCTAAATAAATAATAAATAAATAAATAAAACTTAAACAAAGAAGTAAAAAGGATCAGAGAGAAATTGGTTGAAAGGAGAAATCGGCAAAGAACACTCAACACAGGAATAAGTAGAGTCCCTGAAGAATAAATAAATACAATAAAATAAACTAATATTTTAAACTGTAATTCAAGAAAGCTTTCCAGAAATGCAAGATAATCTGAATCTACATATTAATGTAGCCAACCAAGTACTAGGGAAAATTGATCTGGAAAATAGAACTTAACTAATATAATATTTCTCAAAAGCAACATGCAAAGTAAGGCAAGAATGAAATAGCATTTATACAAAAATCAAGAAAAGGTATAAATCAATTTTTCATTCAACCATGCCTTCTTTAAGTATCATGACTACAGAATTAGAGTTTTAAAAATACAAGAACAGGCTAGGCATGGTGGCTCGTGCCTGTAATCCCAACACTTTGGGAGGCTGAGGAGGGCAGATCACTTGAGATCAGGAGTTCGAGACTGCCTGGCCAACATGGTGAAACCCCATCTCTACTGAAAATACAAAAACTAGCCAGGCATGGTGGTGCTTGTAATCCCAGCTACGTGGGAAGCTGAGGTGGGAAGATCACTTGAACCCAGGAGGCAGAGGTTGCTGAGAGCCGAGATCATGCCACTGCAGTCCAGTCTGGACAGAGCAAAACTCTGTCTCAAAAAAATAAACAAACAAAAATCCAAGAAATCAAGGGATGCCATATCCATGAGCTCTGCTTACAGATGAGTTTCATTTAACCAATAAATGACTGATGAGACCTAGCCTGATATTTCTAAATTTCTAAAATAATAATAATAAATAGACTACATATCAGGATCTGATTACATTTAAAGCAGTGATCAAAGGAAAATTAATAGCCTAAAATACTTTCATTAAAAGTGAAAGAATGAATGTAAGAATGATGTTGGTTAATTATGTGGATTTAATAGAAGATCTAATAATAAAGTTAGAAACAAGGATGGAAGCGTCATATATATATAAAACACATGTTCCGATAAAATAGAAGTAACGCGATTTTTATAAAGTAAAAGTAGAGGGACATGGAAAAGTAAAATAAACTCATTGATCTCATCAATAAGTGGGAGTCAAAGGATACCACTAAAAACTGACACACTGTAGAGTAAAAGAGTAAATTAAAAAGTGGACTGGGGCACAGGGGCTTTTATCTTAAAGTATAACTACAAAGATAACCACTAGAGATAGGTACAAAGTTTACTACAAAAAAAGTTTTAATGAGCACAGAAATAGGCCTAAAAACATTAGGAAATTCAGCATATGATATAGATACCATCGCAAATGGACTTTTTAAAATGATGCTAGCATGACTGAATACCATTTAGAAAAGAATAGCAAATTCATGGCCCCACCATACAAAAGAATAAACTCCAGATGGATCTGAGATATTATTATGAAGATATAAAAAGTAAGCCTAAACTACTAGAAGTCACAGGTGAATTCTTTTACAGCAGGAGTGCAAGGAAAGACTTTGTGATTTAAAACATCACATAATAAAATGGGAAGAATCCAGCCTAGAGCTCCCTACCTTGATGGAGAGCTGAGAACGTTCTTCTGTCGTGTCAATGTGAGCTATTTTCTTTTTTTTTTTTTTTTTTTT
>NW_016806890.1:1800736-1833767 GCF_001698545.2 Rhinopithecus bieti | reverse complement strand
GACGGAGTCTGTCTCGGTCGCCCAGGCTGGAGTGCCGAGGCCGGTTCTCAGCTCTCCGCAAGCTCCTCCACCCCGGTTCACGCCATTCTCCTGCCTCCGCCTCCCAAGTAGCTGGGACTACAGGCGCCCGCCTCGTCGCCCGGCTAGTTTTTTGTATTCTTTAGTAGAGACGGGGTTTCACCGTATTAGCCAGGATGGTCTCGATCTCCTGACCTTGTGATCCGCCCGTCTCGGCCTCCCAAAGTGCTGGGATTACAGGCTTGAGCCACCGCGCCCGGCCAATGTGAGCTATTTTCTACACAAACATACTAGCATGTTCATCTATTTCAAGAGAAACTTCAATGTTACAAATTTTCTTACATGTAAAGTAACTCTTGATCTTATTGAACTTATGCAACTACCAATTAGAGACCAGTTCATACTCATATAAAGCCAATAATAAGTACCCCTATGAATATGTAATAAGGGGTTCCCAGAATCCCCAGAATTAAAAGTTATTTTAATTTATAAGGCTTTTAAGAGCATTGGCCCTTTAAGAAAGGGCCTGGTTGGGGAGGAACAGGTGGGACACTTAATTATGAACCAAATTAATAGCATAGTTTGATAACCTACAGGATCAAATAGCCAAGAAATGGAAGCCAATCTCACACTAGCAAAAAGGAATGAGTAAATGCCAAGGGAACGTATGTACTTTTTAAATATGAAAATTTTAAAGATTTGCTATATAGACATAATTATAAACTAAAACATCTGATCACATTCTAAATCAAGGTAAATTAAAACTCCTAATCAATGTTGATCTTGAATAAATTAGACTGGCATAATAATTTTGTTTAAAAACAGCCACATATTTTCTCCCTGATTTTATCCCAATGTGGATAAAACAAATTGTTCAGGCAGTTGTCTCCCCTCTCCCTATTTCCTGCTCCTTCATTTTCCCTCAGGCTGCTTTTGCCCAGTGCTAGCCTGCCTCTCACTCACTCTTTCCTCCTCCCTCTCTCTGGGTTCTTCACTCCCCTGATGGGTCTCTTTTTCCACTCACCTTTAGACACCTTACACGAACCTCTCCCAGGATAACCAGGACTCAGGGAACATGCAGGTTGCTAGGGACCCTTCTCTCCCTCTCTGCCTGCTACCTGCTCTTCCTCTGGCCTCCACCTCCTCTGGCCTCCTATTCCTTCTCAGACCCTCCTGCTCATCTTCCTGCTGCCACTCAAACAGCTTGGCCCCAGCATGATGCCAAAGAAGAGATCCATATTCTACTAAAAATAGTGGTAGCAAAATTTTGTCAGAGAGGATCAATCGGTGACCGAATCTCACTCACTTCATCTATTAGTACTACAACCCAAGAAAAACTGTAAAGTTATGACAAGGATCAAAACCTGTGACTCAGGACTCTTTGAACATTTACAAATGGATTTCATTCATTTGCTCAAATCACAAAGCTTTAAATATGTTTTAGTAGTAGCTTAAAATAATCTGGTGAGATTAGCTAACATTCTACTGCCAAATGATTATAAATTGTGTTTTTATCAACTGGGAAAACTCCAATATTAACTAGTGATAGAGAAAGTCAACTTATAAGTAAAATACTTAAGAAGTTAAGAAGAGAATATAAAATAAATATCATCCCCATATAACTGGAAGGAAAGAATATATAATGGTGTTTTAAATCAAAACAATCTAAATCACCAGATGTTTAATCTACTTAGCCCAAATTCTACCCATAGCCCTAAAGATATACAATCTATATTTCAAAAATTCTCATAAATTCTCATATGAGTTCCATAAAATTGTTGCAAGAAGACATATGGGCTTGAATTGACTCCTCCATTGATGGACTTTAATTTGCCATTACCAAACAATTGCAATGGCTGACATTTTTTCCAAGTGTTGAGTTTGTCATTTAGTTATAGATCCCACTGTTGGAATGAACCTCAATACATCAACATGTCTTCATTGGACCTAGGCCTCAACAGTTATCTGCTTCTGTTTGTTTGTCAAGGCTTCCAAGAAACCCAAAGGATGTCATGAACAGAAAGGGACATGATACAGGACTAATAACACAAACTATAGTCCAATTTTTTTATCTTAAAGCTGCATGTACAAAAACCATTGCATTATGTGTTTAATTACATGAAAGTGAAAACAATTAAATTTTAATAGCAATTCCTAACAACATCTGTGTCTGCTCAATGTACACCCTTATTGACTATTCTTGTATAATCAGAAGACCTTTCCACACTTACCTATATCAAAATGGGGACAAGTTTTGATATATTTACCTAGCCCTTCGAAGCATTCAAAGTGAATTATTAGAGGTCTGATGTACTCAACTCAGGATCCAAGACACTAAATATTGTCAGTTCATATAAGGATTTCTACCCTACACTAAAATATATACTCTGCAATTAATCCCTGACTATGCCCAAATAACAGTTCAAATTTTAGAGTCAAAAATATCCAGTATAAACTCATGAGCTAGAATATTTTTAGATAATAAAATTGCCTTCAACTATGTAGTCATCAACCAAAATAGAGTTTGGAAGATAAATGATACCTGGAAAAACACTTCAGGGAAAGTGGAATCATCAAATAATCAGGTCACTTGTTTGCCCAAATTAAACCATGAGGCTTATTCTTTTAAATAGATGTACCCCATCCTTGGTCTCCAGAGCTCAAAGGATCCTCCTGCCTCAGCCTCGTAAGTAGTTAAGATTACAGGCATGCACCACCATGCCTGGCTGTTACTGTGGTGTTTTTTTTTGTTTGTTTGTTTGTTTGTTTTTTTGTTTTTTTTTTTTTTTTCCCTGAGAGAGAGAGAGAGAGAGATGGAATCTCAGTATGTTGCCCAGGGTGGTCTCAAACTCCTGGCCTCAAGAGATCCTCCCACCTCGGCCTCCCAAAATGCTGGGATTACAGGCTCAGCCACCACACTAGCCTTTCTTTCCTATCTTACATCTTGGTGTTTATATATCACTATAATACCATTATCCTAAGACACCCTAGGAGCAAAACTGTGGGGTCGAAATACCATAAACTCATCCAAAGTGACTTTCCCAGTTTGTTCTCCCACCTGCATTGATGAGCCTGACACTTGCTCCACATTTATTTCCCTACTTGGAAGTGGCAGTATTAAATTTTAGCCATTCTGTGGCTACTACATACCACATAGTGGTATTGCACTGTGGCTTGAATTCACATTCCCTTGATGAAAAACCTAGTTCAACACAAATGATTGCTGCCCTTCAGATAGCCTATTTTGTAAAGTTCCTATTCAAGTCCCTAAACATATTTTTCCTTATCTTTTCTTATGGATTTGTAGGAATTCTTTATGTATTCTGATATAAGCCCACTGCAGTTGTTTGTATCATAAATATCTTCTCCCAGTCTATAACTTGCCTTTTCTCTCCCTTCATGATGTCTTTTGGTGAATCGAAGCTCTTAATTTTAATGGATCTTTCTCTTGGCAATTTTGTGTTCCACTTAAGAAATCTTCATCTATCCCAAAGTAATCAAGATGATTTCCTATGTTTTCTTCTAAGTGCTTTATCATTTCATATTTTGCATTAAGATATACCTTCTGTGTGGTATTAAATTTTTATAGGATATAAGTGAAAGTCAAGTTTCATTTCTTTTCCTTGTGAATTTTCAAATGAACCCAGCACCTTTCATTGAAGAGCTCATCTTCTAGCCACTTCTCTGAAGGGCTGCTTTTAGAATAAATCAAGTGTCCACTATGTATGAGTCTCTCTTTGTAAAAACACCATACAATAATAAATATTGTAATCTTGTCATACGTTTTGCTGTCTGGTAAACATGTCCTCCAAAATTGTCTTGGCTACTCATGGCCTTTTCCATTTCCATAAACATTTTAAAACTAGCTTGTTAATTTCCACAAAGAACACCTCCTAAGGTTTAGATTGAATATATCCTACATTTCACTAATCTTGTCTTCTGCGGTTGCCAGTCTGTTGTTATACCCATCAGATGAATTCTTAATTACAAATATTGTATTTTTCAGTTCCAGGATATTTATTGGAATCTTTTAAATTATTCCCCATTCTCATTTAAATTCTCCATACTTCTATCTATTTTTTCTATATTTTCCTCTATTTTTTAAACATATAACTCAGTTGTTTTTAGCTGTGATACCTCCAATAACAAAATCACGCATGTGTCTTTTCTGCTAGCTGAGTTTTCACTTTTTGCTTTTTTTCCCTGTTACTTTAGCATGCCTTATAAATTTGCATTGGCTGCCTGGCACTTTGAATAAAATATTATGCAGGCTGTGTAAGATGTTATAGATTCCTCCAAAAAGGTTTAAGATTTTGTTTTTGTTTGTTGGGGTTTTGTTCATTCATTTTTTGGTTGTTGTTTTGCTTTGGTTGTTTGTTTCATGTTGTTTTACAGGCAGGCAGAGGACCAGCAGATCACTTGATCCTGCCAAGCCTTTGTTTTAGGTTTTATTGGAGCTGGGTTTCTTTAGTTTCCCTTTACAATTGGAGTGTATCACTCACTCCTAAAACATACTCTTCATTTTTGGAGTGTGGCCATTATTCCTAGAGCCTCTGGGGTCCCAACATAAAGCCCAGAGTATTTACAAAGGTTTTGATCTTGGGAGACATAAACTTGAATTTATTTCTTCCCAGAATCTCATTATTGCTGAAATCTCTACTCAGCCCTTTTGCTTCCCAACTGCTGTTTTCTGCTGGGTTTCTAAAGACTTAACTTGCACATGAGCAGCCAAGGAATTGGTCAACAACTTGAGGGGAAGCTGTACGTGAATTTTGGGGCTCTGAATTAGTCCGTTTTCATACTGCTATAAAGAACTGCCCAAGACTGGGTAATTCATAAAGGAAAGAGGTTTAATTGTCTCACAGTTCAGCATGGCTGGGGAGGCCTCAGGAAACTTACAATCATGGTGGAAGACAAAGGGGAAGCAAGACAACTTCTTCCTAAGATGGCAGGAAGGAGAAGTGCTGAGCAAAGGGGGAAGAGCCCCTTATAAAACCATCAGCTCTCATGAGAACTCACTCACTATCACGAGAGCAGCATGGGGGAAACCACCTCCAAGATTCAATTTTCTCCATCAAGTCACTCCCTTGACACGTGGGATTATGGGGATTACAATTCAAAATGAAACTTGGGTGGGGACACAAAGCCTAACCATATCAGGATCCTTTTCTGTAATTCCCTAGTCACGGAGATTTTTCCTCTCTCTAGGATATTGTCCAGTTGCTTTGTGGCTGACTTGAACTCTGACCTCTGTGCCAACATAGTAAACCACATTCTGATTCATTTCCAAAGAGAGGTTTGCAGGTGTTTCTAGTTATCATCCTCAATCATAAAGCCTTAATAAAGAAACACTGACACCCTATGTCATTTTGTACTTCCAGTCACTTTATTAACTAGAAAATTCGCCTGTGCTAAAATAAAATAACACCTAGAATCACTCAGTGATAAAACTAAAAAGAATCACATATATTTTCCATTTCAACACCTTAATTTCAAATGTAAGAAAAATAAACCACATCCAAAGGTTAAATGATGGGTCCAAAATTCCAAGTACATTATTAAAAAAACAGTCCCTACTTCCAAAGCTTTAGATGAATCCTCTTTCATCGTGCTACATCTTACCATTTTGTTCTTTTTTCCCAATCAAATTGCTCATGAATTTTTTTAGTTACTACCACAAAGTGGCAATTCTACATTCTTATTGTTCAATGTGGTTATTTTTGAAAAACTTATCTCATCTCCATAACTACGATGGTTGCTTCAGCAAATTTTGATAATGTTATCCTCACTGCTCTCCCTACCCTTGAAGTGACAGTAATAAGGATTTCTCCTCCAGCTGAATCCAAGAGAATGTTTGCCTCATTAGCTCAGGAAACACTATCACAAGCTAATTAATTCAGTAGTAAAGGCAAGAATAGATAGCATATGGCTTCATTCTGCAAATGTGGTCTCAATCCATTAAAACAACAAAAGAAACACAGCAACACATTTATCTGCATGTTTGCCACTGTGGAATTAATGTCCAACAAACAAAATCTATACACGATAAATGCCACACAGGAGTAGCTTTAGCGTCTTTCTGAAATGGACAGCTTAGCCCACATATTCATTCTCCTCTTCATAAAAACTTAGCTATTGTTAGAATGGGAACCATAATTATTCTTATAAAGCTAAAGGAAAGTTTCTATTTCTTCTAAACTTAAAGGAATAATCATTTCCCCCCTGATATCCACAGAGAATTCATCTCATGATGAAATTTTAAACAGAAGTTATAGTAAAAACTGCCATGTGTAGATAAAACCCAGTTCCATTTTCTCCTGGCCAAACAACGAGGCAAAATTCACCAGGCTGTCTTACAATGAGAGGAGCCACAGAGCGGGAGCAGACAGCCAAGATAAAGGCGGACAGTGATGCCTGTAATCCCAGCTACTTAGGAAGGCTGAGGCAGGAGAATCGCTTGAACCCGGGAGGCGGAGGTTGCCCTAGTCGGTGGAATGTGACCAATCCAGGCCTGGTCCACAAAGACCTCCCTCCCACTCATGACCCTGCACTCTTTCTTCCCCAGCTGTCAGTTGCACGCTGAGAGAGAAAAGGTCCTGCGAAGTAGTGGATCCCTGTGCTGGAAGATGCCAGCAACTCAAGGTAATTTGTGGAGAAGAGTTCCCCAGCCTTTGCCACTGCCAGCCCCCAATGGACTATGCTATTTTGAATGTTTTATGTATTATTTGATTTATTTGTTATATAGAAATGGAATTGAATTTTATTGTTCTTGAATCTTAACGACTTGCTAAATTATTAAAATTCTAATGATTTATCTGTAGAGTTTTCTGTTCACAATTATATTCACAAATAATGACAGTTGTATTTCTTTCTAATTCTTGTAACTTGTTTTTCTTGATTCATTACACTGGTAATGTTCTCCAGTAAAATGTTCAGTAGACGTGGTGATAGCTGACATCTTTTTTTTTTTTTTTTTTTTTAGATGGGGCCCCCCTCTGCCCCAGGCTGCAGTGCAGTGGCGCCATCTCAGCTCACTGCAACCTCTGCCTCACGGGTTCAAGCGATTCTCCTGCCTCAGCCTCCCGAGTAGCTGGGACTACAGGCATGTTCCACCACGCCCGGATAATTTTTTATATTTTTAATGGAGACGGCATTTCACCGTGTTAGCCAGGATGGTCTCCTTCTGACCTCGTGATCCACCCGCCTCAGCCTCCCAAAGTGCAGGGAGTACAGGCGTTAGCCACGGTGCCCGACTGATAGCTGGCATTTTTCTTAAGCTCAATATCCAAAGGAAAGTTTTCAACAGCTTGCCACTAAGTATAATGTTTGCTGTAGGCCTTTTAAGGAGTGCTTCATTAGATTAAGAAAGTTTCTCTTTATTCATACCTTGATAGGAGTTTTTAAAATCATGAACAGATGCTGGATTTAGTCGTACATTCATCTGTATCTACTTAGTTGACTATTATTTTCTTCATTTTACTAATGTGCTGAATTACACTGACTGAGCTTATAATATTAAATGAGCCTTATATTCCTGAAATAAACAAGTTTAGTCTAATGTATTTTCATTTTTGTTTTATGTTATAGTATATTTCTTATTTATATTTTATTTTAATTGACAAATTAATAAGTGTATATATTTATGGGTGCAATATATTTTGATTAATGTTTACATTGTGGAATGAATAAATCAAGCTAATTAATAAATCAATCACATCACACATACTTTTTTATGGTGAAAACGTTAAAATCTACTCTTTTAGCAATTTTTACGTTAAGTTCACGACTGTGCCAATGGTCTGCTTGGGGTCAGGTTCCAGCCCCAGCCAAGGTCTTAGGGGAGTGGGTGGATGGGCGGATAGCTGAAAGAACACTCAGGGCGCCGTAGGCAAGTGAAATGTAGTTTTATTCAGCAGCTTTCTCATACTAGCTCTCTCACACCGTCCGCTATTTTGTTTGTTTGTTTGTTTGTTTTTTTGTTTGTTTGTTTTTGAGACGGAGTTTCGCTCTTGTTGGCCAGGCTGGAGTGCAATAGCGCAATCTTGGCTCACCGCAACCTTTGCCTCCCGGGTTCAAGCGATTCTGCTGCCTCAGACTTCCTAAGTAGCTGGGACTACAGGCATCACCATCCGCCTTTATCTTGGCTGTTTGCTCCGGCTCTGTGGCTCCTCTCAAGCCAGCTCCCACGCACAGCTGCAAGGCCTGCTCTCCCTTACAGTGTAAGAAGCTTAACTCTTTTCCCCTGGGCACAAGCCAGTTCCTGACTTCCCCCTGCCCGCCTTCAAGGAGACCAGATCTTCCTTACAGTGGTCAGTGCCATTACTCTCTCTCTGGGCACCAGCACGCATACCATGTGGAGCCATGCTGAAGAGCGCCTGTACAGCATCAGCAGGGCCGTTGTACCTTCTACAGACGACAGTGGCGAAGAGCCAAGTATGAGCTTACACAAACAGGTTATATAACAAGTGGAGGTGTGCACACCAATCCCACTGAGTCATGCAGGCCTGGATGTCCGCCTCAGCCTATTCTTGACCAAAGCACGTCCATGTACTTTACATTTTAAATATGCAATACATTATTATTTATTATAGTCAAGATTCTGTATAACATACCACTAAATCTTATTCTCTCTAACTGAAATTTTGTACATTTTGATCAACATCTCCTCTTTTCCTCATCCATTCCCCTCCCCTAGCCTCTGGTTACCACCATTCTACTCTTTACTTCTACAAGTTTGACTTTGATTCCACATATAAGTGAGATCCCACAGTGACTGTCTTTCTGTGCCTGCCATATTTCTTAGCATAATGTCCTCCAAGTTTATCCATGTTGTTGCAAATAACAGAATTTCCTTCTTTTTAAAGGCTAAATAGTATTCCATTGTGTATGTATACCATATATTCTTTATCCATTCATCCAGTGAGGAACACCTATGTTGCTTCCATATCTTAGCTATTGTGAATAATGCTGCAATGAACATGAGAGTGCAGATATCTCCTTGGCATACCATATGATCCTTCAATCCTACTTCTGGTTATATATCCAAAGGAACCAATTTCAATTGATTTCAATTCCTTTGTATATATATACCTAGAAGTGGGATTGCTGGATCATATGGTAATTCTATTTTTACTTTTCTGAGGACCCACCATGCTGTTTTCCATAACAGCTGTATTAACTGACATTTCTTTCAACAGTGCACAAAGGTTCCCCTTCATCCACACCCTCACCAATACTTAATTATGTTTCATCTTTTTTATAGTAGTCATCATAAAAGGTGTGAGATAATTTATCTTTGTGATTTTAATTTGCATGTCCCTGATGATTAGTAGTGATGAATGTTTTTCATAATCTATTGGCCATTTGTATGTCTTCTTTTGAAAAGTATCTATTTAGGTTATTTGCCCATTTTTTAATTGAGTCCTATGTTTTCTTGAAATGTTTGAGTTCCTTATATATTTTGGATATTAATCCTTTATTAGGATTTGGATGAATGATTGTAAATATTTTCTTCCTTTCCATGGGTTGTCTCTTCACTCTATTGATTTTCCTTTGCTGTGCAGAAGCTTTCTAGTTCAATCCAATCCCATTTGTTAATGTTTGCTTTTGTTGCCTGTTCTTTTGAAGTCATATCCAACAAATCTTTGCCCATATCACTATTGTGGATAATTTTTTAGTAGTTTTATCATTTCAGGTCTTACATGTAGGTCTTTACTCCATTTCAAGTTGATTTTTGTATATGGCATGAGATAAAGGTCCAATTTAATTCTTCCACATGTGGATAACCAGTTTTCCCAACTGTATTTATTAAAAAGATTGTCTTTCTCTCATTCTGTGTTCTTGGCACCTTCATTGAAAGTCAGTTGACCATAAATGCATGAGTTTATTTCTGGATTCTCTGTCCTATTCCGTTGGTCAATTTGTCTGTTTTGATTACTGTAGTTTTATATTACATTTTAAAGTCAAGTAATGTGATGGTTCAGCTTTGTTCTTTTTGTTCAACATTGCTTTGGCTATTCAGTGTCTTTTGTGGCTCCATACAAATTTTAGAATTGTTTTTTCTATTTCTGTGCAAAATAACATTGGATTTTGATAGCATGTATCCATGCTGTTTTGGTTATCATAGCTTTCTATTAGATTTAGAAGTCAGGTAGTGTGAAGCCTCCAGCTTTGTTCGTTTTGCTCAACATTGCTTTGACTATTCAGTGTCTTTTATGGTTCCATACAAATTTTAGGATTACATTTTCTTTATTCACTCATTGCTCATTGGTTGATGGGCATTTAGGCTGGTTCCATATTTTTGCAATTGCAAACTGTGTTGCTATAAACATGTGTGTGCAAGTGTCTTTTTCATATAATGGCTTCTTTTCCTTGAGTAGATACCCAGTAGTGGGATTGCTAGATCAAATAATAGTTCTACTTTTTTTTTTAATGAAATCTCCATACTGTTTTCCATAGTGGTTGTACTAGTTTACATTCCCACCAGCAGTGTAAAAGTGTTACCTTTTCACCACATCCATGCCAACATCTATTTTTTTTTATTTTTAAATAATGGCCATTCTTGCAAGAGTAAAGTGATATCTCATTGTGGTTTTAATTTGCATTTTCCTGATAATTAGCGATGTTGAGCATTTTTTCATATGTTTGTTGGCCATGTGTGTATCTTCTTTTGAGAGTTGTCTATTCATGTCCTTTGCCCACTTTTTGAAGGGATCATTTGTTTTTCTCTTGCTGATTTGTTTGAGTTCTTTGTAGATGCTGGCTATCAATCCTTTGTCAGATACATAGTTTAAGAGTATTTTCTCCCACTCTGGGGGTTGTCTGTTTACTCTGTTGATTATTTCTTTTGCTGAGCAGGGGGTTTTTTTTGTTTGATTAGGTCCCGTTTATTTATTTTGGGTTTTGTGGCATTTGCTTTTGGGTTCTTGGACATCAACTCTTTGTCAAAGGCAATGTATAGAAGAGTTCTTTTGATGTTATCTCCTGGAAACTGTATGGGTTCAGGTCTTAGATTTAAGTCTTTGGTTCATCTTGAGTTGATTTTTGTATAAGGTGAGAGATGAAGATACTGTTTCATTCTTCTGCAAGTGGCTTGGCAATTATCCAGTACCATTTATTGGATAGGGTGTCCTTTCCCTTACTTTATGTTTTGGTTTGCTTTGCTGAAGGTCAGTTGGCTGTAAGTGTTTGGGTTTATTTCTGTGTTCTCTATTCTGTTCCATTGGTCTACATGTCTATTTTTATACCAATACCTTGCTGTTTTGATTACTATAGCCTGTGGTATAGATTGAAGTCAGGTAATGCAATGCCTTCAGATTTGCTCTTTTTGCTTAGTCTTGCTTTGACTATGCGGGTTCTTTTTTGGTTTCATAAAAATTTTAGGATTGTTTTTTCTAGTTCTGTGAAGAATGATGATGGTACTTTGATGGAAATTGCATTGTATCTGTAAATTGCTTTTGGCAGTAGGGTCATTTCCACAATATCGATTCTACCCATCCATGAGAATGGGATATGTTTTCATTTGTTTGTGTTACTGATTATTTCTTTCAGTAGCGATTTGTAGTTTTCCTTGTAGAGATTTTTCACCTCCTTGATTAGGTATATTCCTAAGTATGTTATTTTTTTGCAGCTGTTTTAAAAGGAATTGAGTTCTTGATTTGATTCTCAGCTTGGTTGTTGTTGGTGTATAGCAGTGCACCCTGAAACTTTACTGAAAACTAGATTAATCAGATCTAGGAGACTTTTGGACGAGTATTTAGGATTTTCTGGTATACAATCATATTATCAGTGAACAGCAACAGTTTGACATCCTTTTTACTAATCTGGATGTATTTTATTTCTAGCTCCTATCTGATTGCTCTGGCTAGTATTTCCAGTACTATGTCAAATAGAAGTGGTGAAAGTTGGCATCCTTTTCTTGTTCCAGTTATTAGGGGTAATGCTTTCAACTTTTCTCTGTTCAATATAATGTTGGCTGTGGGTTTGTCATAGATGGCTTTTATGACTTTGACGTATGTTTCTTCTATGCCAATTTTGCTGAGGATTTTAATCATACGGAAATGCTGGAATTGGTCAAATGCTTTTCTGCATCTATTAAGATGATCATATGATTTTTGTCTTTAGTCATGTTTATGTGGCATATCACATTTATTGATTAGCATATGTTAAACCATCCCTGCATCCCTGGTGTGAAACCCACTTGATTATGGTGAATTATCTTCTTGATATGTTGTTAGCTAGCATCTTGATGAAGATTTTTGCATCTATATTCATCAAGGATAATGATCTGTGGTTTTCTTTTTTTGTTATGTCCTTTCTTGCTTTGGGAATTAGGGTAATACTTATTTCACAGAATGATTTACGGCAGATTCCCTCTTTCTCTATCTTTTGGAATAGTAGTAAGATTGGTACCAATACTTATTTGAATGTCCAATAAATATGAATCTTGGACATTTTTTGTTGGCAGTTTTATTTTTATTATAATTACTGTTTCAAACTCACTACTTTTTGTTGATCTGTTCAGTTTCTATTTCTTCCTAATTTAATCTAGGAGAGTTGTATATTTCCAGGAATTTATCCATCTCCTCTAGATTTTCTACTTTATGCACATAAAGAAGTTCATAGTAGCCTTGAATGATCTTTTGTATTTCTCTAGTATCGGTTGTAATATCTTTCATTTCATTTCTAATTAAGAGTATTTGGATCTTCTCTCATTTTTTGTTGGTTAATCTTGCTAATGGTCTATCATTTTTGCTTATTTTTTCAAATAAACAGCTTTTTGTTTCATTTATCTTTTGTATTTTTTGTTTGTTTGTTTGTTTCAATTCCATTTAGTTATATCTGATATTTGTTATTTCTTTACTTCTGCTTGGTTTGGGTTTGGTTTGCTCTTAGTTCTCCAATTCCTTGAGATGTGAGCTTAGATTGTCTATTTGTGCTCTTTCAGACTTTTTGATGTCGGCATTTCATGCTATGGACTTTCCTCTTAGCACCACTTTTTCTGTATCCCAAAGGTTTTGATAGGTTATGTCATTACCATTGTTCAGTTCAAATATTTTAATTTCCTCATGGACTTCATTGTTGATCCAAAGATCATTCAGGGGCAAGTTTTTTAATTTCCATATATTTGTGTAGTTTTGAGGGTTCCTTTTGGAGTTATTTTCAGGTTTTTTTCCACTGTGGTCTGAAAGGATACTTGATATAATTTTGATTTTCTTAAATTTATTGGAACTTGTTTTGTGACCTATTATATGGTCTATCTTGGAGAATGTTCCCTGTGCTGCTGAAAAGAATGTGTATTCTGCAGTTGTTGGGTAGATATTCTGTAAATATCTGTTAATTCCATTTGTTCTAGGGTACAATTTAAGTCTATTGTTTCTTTGTTGACTTTGTCTTAATGACCTGTCTAGTGCTGTCAATAGAGTATTGAAGTCCCCCACTATTATTGTGTTGCTGTCTATCTCATTTCTTAGGTCTAATAGTAATTGTTTTATAAATTTGGGAGCTACAGTGTTAAATGCATATGTATTTAGGATTGTGATTTTTTGTATTGGACTAATCCTTTTATCATCATATAATGTCTCTCTCTTTTTTTTTAATGTTGTTGCTTTAAAGTCTGATTTGTCTGCTATACGAATGGTTACTCCTGCTCACTCTTGGTGTCTGTTTGCATGGAATGTCTTTTTCCACTCTTTTACCTTAAGTTTATATCATAATAGCTTCCCAGCAATGAATACAATCCAAGAATAAATCTCTGAATTGCCAGATAAAGAGTCTAGAATGTCGATTATTAAACTACTCAAGGAGATAGCAGAGAAAAGTGAAAGCCAACTTAAATAAATTAAAAAATACAGGATATGGATGAATAATTCTCCAGAGAAATAATATCATAAATGAAAAACAATTAGGTGAGTCTCTTGAAAACAGTAGATACTTGGTTGTTGGATTTTTATCCATTTTGACATTCTGTATCTTTTAAGTGGAGCATTTAGGCCATTTACATTCAACATTAGTATTGGGATGTGAGGTACTGTTCTGTTCATCATGCTAGTTGTTGCCCTAATATCCTGTTTCTTTTCATTGTGTTATTTTTTTAGGCCCTGTGAAATTTATGCTTTAAGGAGGTTCTATTTTCATGTATTTCAAGTTCTTTTTTCAAGATTTAGAACTCCTTTTAGCATTTCTTGTAGTGCTGGCTTGGTAGTGGCAAATTCTCTTAGCATTTGTTTGTCTGAAAAAGACTTTATCTCTCCTTGATTTATGAAGCTCAGTTTTGCTGGATACAAAATTCGTGGCTGATAATTACCTTGTTTCAGGAAGCTAAAAATAAGACCTCAATCCCTTCTAGCTTGTAGGGTTTCTGCTGAGAAATCTGCTATTAATCTGATAGGTTTTCCTTTATAGGTTACCCAATGCTTTTGCCTTATAGCTCTTAAGATTCTTTCCTTTCTCTTGACTTTAGATAACCTGGTGAGTGTGCCTAGGTGATGATCTTTTTGCAATGAATTTTCCAGGTGTTCTTTGAGCTTCTTGTATTTGGATGTCTAGCTCTCTACCAGGGTTGGCGAAGTTTTCCTCAATTATTCCCTCAAATATGTTTTCCAAACTTTTAGCCTTATCTTCTTCCTTGGGAACACAAATTATTCTTAAGTTTGAACATTTAACATAGTCCCAAACTTCTTGGAGGCTTTGTTCATTTTTTTTTAATTCTTTTGTCTTTGTCTTTGTCAGACTGGGTTATTTTGAAAGCCTTGTCTTCATTCTCTGAAGTTATTTTTTCTACTTGTTCTATTGTTGAAACTTTCCAGTGCATTTTGTGTTTCTCTAAGAGTGTCTTTCATTTCCAGAAGTTGTAATTGTTTTTCATTTATGATATTATTTCTCTGGAGAATTATTCATCCATATCCTGTATTTTTTTAATTTATTTAAGTTGGCTTTCACTTTTCTCTGATATCTCCTTGAGTAGTTTAATAATCAACATTCTAGACTCTATCTGGCAATTCAGAGATTATTCTTGGATTGTATTCATTGCTGGGAAGCTACTATGATCTTCTGGGGGTGTTACAGAATGGTGTTTTGTCATATTACCAAAATTACTTTTCTGGTTCCTTCTCATTTGGGTAGACTATTTCAGTGGAAAGGTCTGGAACTCAAGGCCTGCTGTTCAGATTCTTTTGTCCCACAGGGTGATCCCTTGATGTGGTGCTCTCCCACTTCCCCTAAAGATGGGGCTTCCTGAGAGCTGGACTGCAGTGATTGTTATGAACAATTGTGAAGCTACCAGGCCTCGGGTTGGTACTGAGGAATGTCTGCAGAGTCCTGTGATGTGATTTGTCTTCAGGTTTCCCAGCTGTGGATACCAGCACTTGCTCTGGTGGTGGTGGCAGGGGAGTGAAGTAGACCCTGTGAGGGTCCTTGGTTGTAGATAGGTTTAGTTTGCTGACTTTCTCAAATGCTGGTTATGCTAGCAGTAAAGTTATCACATGGACAGACTCAGGACCTCTGGTTAGCTAGGATGTTGCAGGCAGTGGAATTAGTTTATTCCTGGAAGCAGGGTTACCCTGGAAGCAGGGTTATTCTGCCAAGAGTTGCTGTAATAGCCTGAGTTCATTGGCCTCCAGCCAGGAGGTGGTGCTTTCAAGAGAGCACCAGCTGCAGTAGCAGTAGTGGGATTTGAGTTTGCCCTAAGCTGGCCAGGGGAAGTATTCTGATTTCTCAGGTGGTGGGCAGAGCCATAAAGCTCCAAAGAGTTTCTGTCTTTTGCAGAAAGAGAAATACTATCAGGTTGCGGTAGGGTTAGGTGGGCCTGGGCTCAGACTCTCCTTGGGCAGGGCTTGCTATAGCCACTGTGGGGGCTGGGAGGTTGGTTCTCAGGCCAAGGGTTTATATTTCAGAGGGGATTATGGCTGCCTCTGCTGTGTCATATAGTTCACCAGGGAAGTGGGGGCATAGTTGGTAGTGAAAGGCTTCATCTAACTCCCACATACTTGGTGAGGCCATTCTTGCTCCCACAGTGCTCTGCTCAGACCTTGCCCCAGGCTGTAAGCTTCCCTGCTGAGAAAGCAAGCATGGCTTTCAGGCCTCACCCCTCCCTGTCTGCCCACACTGTTGCAGTGGCTACTGTGCTTGTATCTACAGCAGTTCCCATTCACCCCCCAGATTCTGCTCAAGAAAATTTGTACCCAATTGATATTATTATAAATTTCAGGTGGGAGCTTCTTTCACCCTGTGACCCCTCTCTAATTCCACTGGCTGCCTTCCCCAAGGGTGACATATTGTCAGGGATGGCTCCCCTGGGCTTGAGCTGGAGAGTGGAAGTGCCTACAAGGCTCTACCCACTGCTGCTTCTACTTTTATATTTTGCACAGCTCCCTAATCCATTTCGGCCCTAGGTGAAGTTAAATCCTTCTATGTGATCTGGATTTTCATACTCCCCATGGGGATGTGTGTTTGGAGGTAACTTTTTCCCCCTCACACTTTGGGAACTCACAATTTTTTCCTGTCTCACAGAGTTTGCAATGAGTTCTTGGATGAAGCTTTGCAAACACTGTGTGTGTTTGTTTAAGCCTAGGAACAGGCTTCCAGTCTGTGGGAACTTTATTAAGGTGACATTTGTGAGCCCTAATCTATAACTTAGGTTGTAGTAGACCATGAAACTGTGAAAGCATCTCTCAGACTTTCAGCTGAGTCTTCTAATTTAATAAATATCCCCAAAGTAAAAATAAGAAAAAAAAAAAAAGCCTCAAATGTTAGGATCACTTCTCTAAATTTCTATCTTCTCCAAGACATTGCTTTGATATCTCTCTACCTCTGTTCGTCCTTTTCAGCAGATATTGTTTCACATCTTACCCAGCTCTTCTAATTGTTGCCAATAAAAGCATTATTCTTATTTACCTGGCCTACTCCAGCTAACATTATTTACCTTCACTGATCAAAAAAAAGAGTACATTTAAAATTAAGGAATTACTCACATGTACACAAATTTAGGACTTCTCAAATAAGTTCTATTTTTTCCCCAACTAAATATAATAAGTTGAAGAATACAGTCATTTGAAGAGATCTTCAAAATCAATGTACAGAAATCAAATAGCAAATGGCACTAGATTAGGTTTTTGGGTTATCTCTTGTTTCTCAGGCTAGATGATAAAAATAGTCTAAGTAAGAAAATAAAGTCTGGTGGTTCTGCATCCCAATGTTCCATTTATCCTTTTGGTAAGAACATTTTATATGCTTGTTGCTTTTAGCATTTAAGCTGTATTATGGATAACTTAGGATCTTGAATGTCTTATTCTCTTTGTATAGTTAAAATATATGTTCTTCTATGGGCAGCCAGTAAGTTCATCTGACCCTTTTCAGTAGAGACAAATGGCTACTTAGCTGGTGGCTGTAGTCTACCTTATAATATCTATCAGCTCTCCACCTGTCACCATCAATCATCCTAAAGATGACTGTAAAAGATCTCAGTGCAAAAATATTGTGCTTTCTACGTAAATGTAACTTTAAAACAAGTCCCCTAGCCCTCAATTTTACCACATTATTATTCCAAACTCTCTTAATGATAAAATTCCAGAGCCATAGCTATATCAATTCTATGTGGGAACATTTCTGTTGTCCATTTATACTAAATGCATTCAGAACAGATATATCCTGTCATTAAGGTTATGTCTGGCTGAAGTGGAGCTTTTCATGAGAAAAACAAAATTTCTGCAAATCTTGTGAAACACCTAAACTTGGTTTGGATATAGTAAAGGGAATAACGTAAGTGTAAGAAATGTGTTGACTACAGTACTCCAAGATCCTATCATCAACTTCTGGCCCCAATGTCAAGGGATATTTTCACGTAACTTTCTTTTCTAAATTGCATCATAAAAATAAACGTATAAGTCATCTACAACCCTGGAGATAAAAATTTCCAGACAAGGTCATCTTTGTCCCACTAGTTTGTGTCCGAGGAGAAATAAAAAAAAAAAAAAACAGAGTTAGTAGCAATAGCTGATATTAGCACTGAGCTGAACATCTCATATATGCTGTCTCTACCCTGGAAACAACCTCTCAAAGTAACCATCATCATCCTCAGATATGGAAGCTGGGGTTTAAAATTTCAAGCAATGTCAAGGTAAAATCTGCACCAGGTCTGTGATGGAACTACCTTCTCTAAAGTCTGTGAGGTCAGAAAAGTGCTCCTTTCAGAACAAAGCTCTTATTCTTTCTAAGCTCTTGATTTCATTCATTTAAAAAAAAATAGTTTTTGGTCCTCTATATCTGGCATATTTCATTTTATTTTATTTTATTTTTGGGTAGAAGTTTTCTGTTTTATTATATTTTATTATAAAACATTTCAAATATACAAATAAACAGCATACTATGACAAATACCCATATACTCCTTATCTAGGCTGACCAATTGTCATATTTACCTTATTTTCTTCTTAAAGCATTTGAAAGTGAATTCCATGTTTATTCACCCTTACATTCTTTAGTATACATCTAGAATATAAGGATATTTTTCTTAACTAAGTACAATACTTTTATCATTAACACAGCTGAAAATTAATAATAATTATCTGACACTTTCTAATATCCAGTATACATTTAGGTGCCCTCAGTTGCCCCTTAAGAGTGTCTTCCAGCTAAGTTGCTCAAACCAGGATCTAAGCAATGACCTGCATGACAGTCCAGTATATTTTAAGCACTGGAAAAAACTTCAGCAAATGAGACAGACAAGGTTCCTGTATTCATAAAACTTACATAATAGCATAGAAGGAAGAGAGTCATCAAGTAAACGAATAAGATTATTTTAGAGGTAAATGTCATGAAGAAGATAAAATGGGAAGTGAGAACTAATTGAGATAAAACCTTTCTAAAGAGGTAATTTTTAAGCTAGGTCTAAAATGATGAACTACAACACAAGCAAGCAAAGATTTCAGGGAAACATTTTCCCAGCAGAGGGAACAACTGCCAAAGCCCTGAGGCAATAGGTCTTCTGCCTCTGATGTCCAGCTCCTTCACAATTTCTCTCCTTTTAAAACTTCAGGTAAAATAACTAAAACAACCTGGAAATAACACCCTTTAGACAGATCCTTATTGTTTACCAGGATAAAATAACTTAATACAAAGGGGAAAACACCAAAAGTCAAATTCCTCCAGGGGACGCATTCAAGAAGCAGTGGGCATCTCTCTGTGTCCAAGAACATTCTCCCGTAGGCAGTGGCTACCCAGTTCCACCCAGTCCTCCTCAAGATTCTCAGTGAAAGATGTATTTTGGTGCCAGTTTTTCACATTGAAGTAAGAACTGAAGAACTGAGTAAGACATCGTATCTTTTTCCATCACAGAAATTTCCCATTGCACCAATTTGCCACGCCCCAATGTTTTGAGAGTTGGATTTTTGGAACTGAGTCTACATTTCCCTGTGGTAACAATAATATAATTGTAAATTAGAGCCCTAAGCGAGTCTATAAAAGCCTACCGACTTAAAATGCTGCCCATCTTCTGTAAATTAGCAATGGAAAATAGAATTTTGTCACACTACTGGGAAATCAATAAAAAAATATTGAGTGAAGAAGAATTTATCTTGAATGGCATGGCATAAAGTCAGATTTAAGAAGCATTCTTAAGAAGGAAGACTTTGAAGAGAGTTTTTTCACAACTTTTTAAAATTCTGATGTATGACAGGATTTGTTGCTGGGTTATGTATAATTTTACTTCATAAACTTTGGCTTGCTTTATTCTTGGTATAGTTGCAATACTGATTTTTTTTCTGATGCATAATCATCTATGATTAGAGACAAATGACCTAAGGCTCTTCTTAAGGTTGTGATCATGTTAAGAACTCACGCAAGGTGGAGAGAGAGTGGGGATGAGAGAAATGAGGAAGCTCTAAGTCAGCAGTCTTCAAGTGTTGCATGCATCAGAATCACCTGGACGACTTGTTGAAAGAGATTGCTGAGCTTCATGCCAGACGATCTCATCAATGAGTCTGGGGTGAGGCAGATAATTTGCATTTCTAACAAAGTACCAGGTAAGGTCGATGCTGTTAATCCAGGGATGACACTGTGAAAACCACTTTTTTAAACACAAACAAAGTCGGAAACAAAATTGAAATCTTGCAGCAGGCACTGCTGTTGTCCCTGCAAGGCTGCACATTGCCCTGATGTTTAGGGATGCTGACTGATTACCGATTGATTACTGACTGACTGATTACTAATAATAATTGTGGTTGGGTTGCGAAGGACCAATTTGTCAGAAAGCAGACTTTTCCAATGTTTTGAGGTGTCTGAAAGCAGGTGCAAGGATTAACAGTTCTTCCTGGTTTTGTAAGATTATTCTTCTTCTTCTAGTATAAAAAATAATTTCTGGGACCATCTGAAGAAATGTTAGAAGCTGATTTAACCCTCTTACACCACAAACACACTGGTTGAATGGTGTTGTTTTGTAGCTTACTTAGCAAATAATATTCAGTGACTACTAATTGCAAAACACTGAGATAAATAGGACATACAGTAGGAAAGAAAATGATTTAATCTAAAGGGACACACAGTCATGCACCTGAATAGCAAAAAGTATCCTAAACATAGCCTAACAGTATTACAAATCAAATGCAGTGAGAGTTTGAATGTGGGAAGGATACCACTACCTGGAGAAACAGGTCAAGGTAAAAAGCGGTATTTGGGCATGACCTTGAGCAACAGATAAGATTAGGGGTTTGGGAAATTATGGGTAATAACCTAAGGAAGGAATAACAGGAGGAAAACAAATGTCCAGGAAGAGAGAACTATGTGAATAAAAAGTTATACAGATGAAGATGGGACTTGGATCTGGGGGCAATGAGAAATTCAGAAGGTTGGAGCACACAGCACAAGAAGATGGGCAAGGAAGACAGGAGAGATAGGCCAGCACTAGATCATAGTGGTCCTCAAATAGCAGGCAAAAACAATTTGAAATTGACCAGGTATTGGGGAATTTCGAATGCTTTTGACTATAAGACTGATCATTTGGAGCTATAGATTAGGATATTTGATTGGGCAGCAGAAAATTGGGATGCTACTCTTGTAGCCCTGGTCTAAGGAAAGACGCCAGGGTGGGGTAGCAATGGGAAAAAGGAGGAGAGAGTTGATGGATAAAGGACGGACAAATCATCATTACCCCGTAACACAGGGGTCCCCAACCCCCGGGCCATGGACTGGCGCTGATCTGTAGCTGTGAAGAACCCAGCCACACAGCAGGAGGTGAGCAGCAGTCGAGTGAGCAAAGCTTCATCTGTATTTACAGCTACTCCCCATCATACATTACTGCTCAAGTTCTGCCTCTTGTCAGATCAACTGCAGCATTAGATTATCATAGGAGCATGAACCCTATTGTGAGCTGCACGTGAGAGGGATCTAGGCTACATGCTCCTTATGAGAATCTAATGCCTGATGACCTGTCACTGTTTCCCATCACCCCTAAATGGGACTGTCTGGTTGCAGGAAAATGAGCTCAGGGCTCCACTGATTCTACATTATAGTGGGTTATATAATTATTTCATTATATATAACAATGTAATAATAATAGAAAGAAAGTGCACAGTAAATGTAATGTGCTTGAATTGTCCTGAAACCATCCCCACCTACCTCCACCCCTTCCATGGAAAAACTGTCTTCCACGAAACTAGTCCCTGGTGCCAAAGATGTTGGGGACCACTGCTGTAACATATGTGAGGTCAAGAATAAAAATGAAAGAGAAAGAAGATAAAGATAACACTGAACCTTAGTGACTGGACAAACAGTAGCATCTCTAAGGGATGTGGAAAGTTCTAAGGAATAATCTAATACTGAGAGAATTGCTGTCCTTTATAGATATCACAGATTCTTACACCATGAATAACGTGAAAACTTTGTTATAAAATCCCAACTTTGCCTAGCTCCATTAATAAGCACCCTTTACCTTTGGCCAACAACCCCTGGCATCAATGGTCACCATTTTTTTAAGCACAATTCTTAAATACACACGTGAAAGTATAAATACAAAACTGAAGGAAAGTGTCAAGAAGCAGTACTTAACCTTACTATGTATAACACAATCTGATATTTTGCATTCTATTCTGTTTCACTTTTTAAAAATACTCATTGCAACCACCAAATTGATTTCATGGTCCACAGATGGGTTGCTTCCCAAAGTCCAAAAAACACTCTTCTAACCTAAACTATAAGACTCAGCAATTATGTAGACAATATAGAAAAGGGAAGATCTACTTTTAACAGATGTAAGGGGCAAAAATGTGGAACCAATGCATTCTTCTTATTCTCAAGGATATTTTAGACTGCTTTTTCAAAAATGCAAGATATCTATGAACATAAAACTTTAAAATAATGGCTAACTACTCCATTGAAGAGAAAGAGAGTGTCTTCTGTATCTATTTTAACAAGATACTTAAAGTATTGGACACAGTCCATTTGTGGACATTATGAGAATTTAGTACTATATATGAAAACCCATATTTATAACCTAATAATTAAGGTGGAAGAGGCTAAGCATTCACATTTCAAAGGCAACCTTAACTCTATGAAAGGATCTTTTCAATAGGTTTAAATATAAATAATTCTTTTAATGCACTTAAGTCACTAATCAAATCAACTAGCCACGAGACAGAACCAGCTAAAGAAAAACTAGGTTAAATACCACTGGCATTTCTTTTCATCAGAAATAGAGAGCATTGAAATAGGAAAGATGTTCAAAGGAAAGATGTCTCAATTTGTAAAACTGTTATTTATACCCAACTTTTGAAAGTATATCTTGTCTATCAGAGTAAGGGAAGCAGATGGCAGCCACCAATGATAGGATGTGTCTTGTCCTTCGATTAAACCTGACTTGAGGGGCAAGTGCTGCCATGGATGAGCTGGAGGTATTGCTTTTTCACTCACCAGCTTTTGTTAGCCATAATTCATCACTTTAATGAAACAGACTCTACATGTGCATTTCCCTGGAGGAGGACAGAAAAACAGTGGATTGGCTTGTCACAACCAACTCATATACTATTTATAAGAAAGAGAATAAAAACTGACCTAAAGTGGGCATTACTATGCATCCTACTGTGCTAAGTACTTTCACAAATGTGATCCTCTAACAACCCAAACAGGCGAGCATATTATCCCCAGGTGGATAAATTGGAACTCCAAGAAGTTAAATAACTTCCCCAAAGCCAAACAGCTGGGAAGGGCAGAGCTGAGATTTGAAGGTAAGATTCCTGTCGAGCAAGTGACACCTGTTGTCTACTATCAGCAGCAGCAATCCTAGGATGTCAATCTACTGCATGGTTTCCAGGTGTCAGGTGTTTTCCAAAAAAAAAAAAAAAAAAACATGACTTACACAGGCACTGGATAGAACAACGCTTTATCCACAGAGAAAAGAGATATAGAGCTAGATCGGCTTCAATAATGAACCTGTCTTTGCTACGGCCAGCGGGTCTTGCCCTGCAGCCAATACAGGGAGGTGGTCTATATGTGTCCCTCCTGTGCTGCAGCAAAAGACCCCCTTCCCTCCCCACCAGAACAGATCTGGCCATGGGGTTGGCCAGATGCCATATGACACACACGCTTAAGCAGAACAAAGAAGTATTCATTGAGCATGAACAGGGAAAAATATTTCCAAGCAAAAACATACGGATAGCACAGGCTGTGAGGCTTCTTTATCTCTGCAGGGAAATGCCGTAGGCCCACAGCTACTATCATGCAGCCATGCTAGAGGCCACAAGCTGTGCATGACTGCTTTTCCTAATAGTAACAAACTTTCTTAACTTGCCCCAATAAGAAATAAGAGGAAACTCGCACAAGAGTAGGACAATCAGTCTCCAGTGTAGTTCTTCTATGGAGCTTTATTCAAAAAGGTAATTGGCTTCAGAGTGTATGTTTGAATATACAATATATGCAGCAGGAAAGGCAATCAAGACTTTCAACAATAAATCTTCCCAGATGCTGGGTTATTGAGATTGTTTTCCCCAGTTCTTCCACCCCTGAATCTGTCTACCTCCCTCCACCTTTTGGTTTCCATTTCTTTCCATCAGTAGCCATGGTAACACCCAAAGATAAAACACAAGCAGGAGATTCTTGCAAGTATCTTGAAACGCGGAATCTTGCCGGCATTTTTCATCAGGATAATATTGTGTACCACACAAACAAAGCAGCACCCTTCTTATCCTTTCTCATTCATTTCCCACCCACTCAGTGGCAGCCAAGACCATTCATGAAGCTTATGAGATGTCTATCTGGTACATTTGCATTCATAAACTTGCAGATCAGTCTTTCCATGTTCAAAAAACGCTTGAGCAGGAAACTGTTGCTTTTGTCTCACCACTCCCTATTAACCTTTACCTAAGAACTAGGCATTAGCCAGAAATGAACTTTTCTGTGAGATATTCTATTTATTATTCATCTTAATCAGAGGTGACTTTTTAAATTGTGACACTCCCTCTGGCTTCCCATAGACATTGAATATTCAGTGAAATTTCACCACAGTGGGGCTTTTCTGAATTTCTCTGCTAAATTGTGTACTGAGGGATGAGCGTGGAATCTAAAAATGGTCTTGGTTTTTTACCTAAAATCAGTCTTGATTAGATGCACAAATATCTGGGTTTACCCAGTCAGAGTACCTAATTATTGATCGCACAGTTATAAATCAGAGGCGATTACAAAACAATGATCATCTGTCTGGAGCGCATTAAAACATGAAAGGTTTGCAGAGATGAATACAGTGTGGATGGGTATATATATACACACATATATATGTTGTCTGTATATATATACAGGAATGTATATATGTATGTATATATGTATATATACATATATATGTATAATTATATATATGAATATATATGTCTGTATGTATATATATGTGTATATATATGGGAATATGCACAAAAATGGCATAGTCTTTTAAAACTTTTATTATATTTTAAATTGCCTGATTGGGTTCTGATGGTTATTATTTAAAATTATTGATTTTTTTATTGCTTTTTCTTCAAAAATACTACTGACTTTCTAGTGGACTGTTAAACCCTAAGCAGAATTTACATCATCAAGACATGAAAACACACTGACCTTATAGCTTCTTGACCTCCTCAATTTTAACAATAGATATTTTGTGAGTGCCTATTATGTTACAGCCCATAGATGCTTTACATGCAATATCTCCTTCATTCTTCCCACAATCATCTGTGTTGTGGATTTTTAGTCCCATTTTATGATAGCAGAAATTGAGGGTCAGAGAAATTAAATAACTTACCTGAAGTCACACAGCTTATAGGTAGCAAAGCAGGAGGTTACGCAGGCTTGTGACTGCCCCACATCGCCTCCTTATGACTTAGAGTCAATTACTCAGAGCTTCAGTCAGCGGTCAACCCATAAGCATTGGAAGACATTCTACTATGAACCTGCCTTCTGACCACCACTCTCACTTTTGCATTTCTTCTATTGAATCTTCTGGCTCCTTATCTCCTCTTTTTTATAATTCATCATCTTTAGCATAAATTCTTTCCTAGCTCAGCCATTTCAGCCTTTTGCTCAGGCCACACTTTGATTCCTGCAAATTTGCTTTCAATTCTTCATCTCTACCCATGTTGTGACTCATCTAAACCCTATACGTAAAGTCCTTAACTAGCCATGAAGAAAGCCAAGAATACAAGTGGATTATTTGTCCACAAGGCAATGCTAATCAATCTCAGTTTAGTTTTCATTATCTCTTGGTGAGCCTTTAATACATTTCAATTTGATTCTCTATCACATTCCTGAAGCTCTATTCCAAACCTTTGACCCTCAAACTCCTAGCCACAGTCTCTCAAATCTTTGTCTCAAAATTATCTCACATTCCTTTGTTCTAAAGAGACTGATGCCCTTGAGCATCAAACCACAGCTCTCTTCTCTTGCATCCCAGTCGTTTATTTTCCTCTTGTTTTCATCTTAGAGGGAGAGAATCCCTTCATCTCAGAATCTGCACCATCATGCATCAGTTTTGGTCAAAAGGAAATAATTAGTTTGATCCTGATTCAAACAAACTATATGTAAAAAAACATCTGGAGATAACTCAGGAAAATTAAATGAGGTCTGGGTACTGTATTACAGTGAGAAATTGATGCTAACTTGTTAGGTCTGATAATAGCATTGTGGTTATGAAAACCAAGGATCTTATTAGTTAAGAGGTACACACCAAATTATTATGAGTGAAATGACACACAGCATCTGGAATTTGTTCCAAATGCTTTGGCAAATTTTTGTTCCAATGTGGGGATTAGATGAAACAAGCTTTAGGAAATGTTGGTAGTTGTCAAAACTGTGTGATGGGTAGCTGGGACATCATAGATTCTCTCTAATCTTGTGTTTATTTGAAAATATCATTCTAAAAATTTGAAAAGCCAAAGCAATTGAAAGTCTTTTTAAAATCATTATTGAAAATTATTCTCTTTCTCTAACATCTTAAATCACCTTCTATTGGATTATTACCCTTCCTGCTGCTTTGAAACAAGCTCTGGCCTCTTCTGTCCTAACCTTCCCTGAATAGTACTTTTTCTGGAAACTATAACTATCTTTTAATCTTTTCCAATCCCGAAATGTCAAGAAAATAGTTCAGATCATTCTGCCTTTCCAGAATTACATCCAATCCTTATCTCTTCCTGCTCTCGCCCCCAGCAATCTGGCTTCAACTGTTGTCACCACCTAGCCAGTTTCAAAATTCTCAGGTGCCATACTACTCAAGTCTACATGAGCAAGGCTGTTTCTCTGATCTCTCTTTTTTGCAGTCAACCATCTCTCCTCTTCTAGATAATTCAAAATTATTTACATGTATTAACTCACATAATCATCCCAACAGTGCTATGAGGTAGGTACTACTATTGTCCCCATTTTAGGTAAGGGGAATATTGATGCAGAGAAAGGTGAAATAACTTGTTCATAGTCACACGGTTAATGACTGGCAGGACTGGGAACATAGGCAGCCCAGCTCCTTTGTCCATGCTCTTAACTATTGTGATGATTAATTTTAGGTGCCAGCTTAACTGGATTAAGGAATACCTAGAGAACTGGTAAAGCCTGGGCGTGTCTGTGAGAGTGCTGTGCTTCCAGAGGACACTGGTGTGTGCGTTGGTTGGCTGAGTAGGGGAGATCCAACCTCAGTGGACATCATCCAATCAGCTTGAGGTCCAGAAAGAACAAAAACACTTAACAGAGAAAATACAATTTCTTTTTTTTTCTCTCTCTCTCTCACTCCCCTGGAGACGAGATACTCTTCTTCTCTTGGATATCAGAACTCCAGGCTCTTTGGCCTTTGGTCTCCAGGACTTACATCACCAGCCCCTGGGTTCTCAGGCCTTCAGCATTTGACTGAGTTATACCATCGGCTTTCTAGTTCTGAGGTTTCTGAACTTGAACTGAGCCATGGTACCAACATGCCAGTGTGTCCAGCTTATAGACAGTCTGTTGTGGGACTATTCAGCCTCTATAATTGCATGAGCAAATTCCCCTAACAAATGCCCTCATATACCAATCTATCCATCTATTTCCTAATCACTCTGTCTCTCTGGAAAACACTAATGCAACAGCCATACCAAACTGCCTTATTGGCATCTAGTGTAGGACTGCTCCTTCTGTTCCATGAGTACAGCCATTGTACAGCCCCTGTGAGTGGTGTACAATGCCACAAGGGGGTGAGCACATTTGGGACTTTAAAGTTCTGTCATAATGTTCTGCTTGCCCAGAAGAATAACCTCTTTACCATGTTAATGAGACCATCTAATATTCAGCATTGTCAGTGAAATCATTGCAATGTGAATTTTATTTTTAATCAATTAGTCAGCAAAATAATCCAAACATGACTAGCTAAGAAACTAAATAGACAAAACAGCTAGTGAATGAACAGGGACTTTATTCCCTAGTGTTTCCTAAAGTCTGGACAAATAGTATCTCTTAGAAATCCTTTGGGAGGCCAGGGCGGGCAGATGGCCTGAGGTCAAGAGTCCAAGATCAGCCTGGCTAACATGGTGAAACCCCATCTCTACTAAAAATACAAAAATTAGCCAGGCATGGTGGCGGGCACCGGCAATCCCAACTATTCTGGAGGCTGAGGCGGGAGAATAGTTTGAACCCTGGAGGAGGAGGTTGCAGTGAGCTGAGATCACACCATTGCACTCCAGCCTGGGCGACATGAGCAAGACTTTGTCTCAAAAAAAAAAAAAAAGAAAGAAAGAAAGAAAAAGAAATACAGGACAAGTGAAGTATTTTAGGTAATGATAATGTAGACTGTATAAATAATATGCTTGTAAATCTTGTCAATGAAAATATAAATAGATCAATCATCACTTTCGTCTAACAATCAGTTTTTCTTTTATTTTCAGTAGCTACTCATGAGCATAAAGTTCAAATTCCTTCAGGTAGTATAAAAAGGCTTTCATCCTCCAGCCCCGCCTACCTGTCCCCACTCAGCCTCTGTCACCACCAATTCCCGATCTATTCTACACTCTATTTGCGATTTCCTAATGAGCTTTGTAGTTTCAGTTCCTAGGTTTTTGCACAGGCTATTTCTGTGGCCTGGGGCAGCATCATTTCCAGTGTACATCTTTGAGACCATGCTGAATTATAATCTTTTTTTTTTTTTTTAAGGATTAATACTTTACCTCCTCCCTGTAGACATCTAGAATGCCACACTGGCCCCAAGTCAAACCAACCCTTTACCCTGGCTCCAGTAGCTCAATCTGCTCTACAAGGATGATTTTACCAAAGCCAGGTGAAACATATTGCCCATCCTTGTGAATATTTGCAGCCCAGCCTTGGAAAGGTTGTGTATGTGTATGTACATGGTGTATAATCTTCTAGAACTCTCTGTTGTCTCCATCCTCTGAACTCCTAAAGCTCCTCAATATACCCTCATTTTTCCCTATCTCACTTTTCTTGCAATTATTTATGTACACATGCATCTGACTGTCCTACTGTATTTTAAACTTTATGAAGGCATCTGTTATGACTTATTTTTGTTTCTTCATACAAAGTAGATGCTCAATTACTCACAAGATCTTGTTGACTGAATAAATAAATCTGTTTCACCTGAGCATTTTCACTCAGCTTCAGTGGGAAAACCATAGGAATAGGATATTCTTTGCCTGTGGTTGTCTTATCTATCAAATCATTAAGAGACCAAATTTAATAAACTGTAACAATGTCATACCAAGATCCACTTGATACATTTTATAAACTTTAACAATGTCATACCAAGAGTCACTTGATTAAAATCTGTCTAAAATGTCAGTTATAACATACCTTTTGCCAATTCGAAAAAACATTGTCGGGTTTAGTAGATCCAAAATTAACACAAAAATTTGCTACTTACCTTATCAAGTTTATATGGTGTTAATTCAGATGCTTCTGAAAAAGGTTTCAAAAGTAGATGAATAAATCTGATTCAGACTCAGAATGATAAAAGTTATGATGAGCATTGTTCTTTAACTTCCCTTCATTCATTTTTAATGTCCGTTCATCTCAGGAATATCTGATTTTGTTTATTCTTGCTGTTTGATAATTCTTAAAATGTTACATTTCGAATGCTTATAACTTCAGTACCATGCCCTCAAGATATTTTTCCAGGTAATCCAAAGGAAAGCCATTTGTCTCAACATACCCAGAGGGAGATCTGCATCTTATACCTCTTTGTACACCCAGTATATACCATAGATCCTGGCATCTACTAAGTCCTCAATATACATTTGTCGAATTGAATTGACCTAGACTTCATCTTGAAAGTCTGATGTTTAAATAATTATCAATGTTGCTTGGTTTTATTTGGAAGGAGATGGGCTTGTTTTTAGGGAGCATAATCTCTGGGTTATAACTTTTTGATTTCTCTATTATATTTATTCACATATATTATTATGTTAATAGGGTTTTAGCAAACCACAAGAACTTTTCAGCTTTTATCATCTAGTGCCATCAATCTTTCTTTTGACAAAGTTAGACATTCACTTCTAATCACACATATTTACAGAATATTAAATTTCAATAAAGTTGGAGATAAATATTATTAGGTTTTATTAATAATTTCCAAGCTGATACCCCAGGTACTCTGAAAAGACTGTTATTTCTTCCTCCTTTGCTTATTAATTTTAAATTATAGTTTCTTCACTTACATCTGTCTCTTTTTCATTTGTACATTCTGCCAAGTATTAATTATCGTTTGTAAAGATTGGAAAGAGAGGGAGTTTTCTTGCACAGAATGATGGCCCATGCTTGAAAAGTGATATAGATACAAACACATGGCACAAGAAATAAAAAAAATTTTACCTTATGTAAGTCCTTAACCAAACCATAAGCAAAGAAAGAAAACATTTAATACCAAGTGTACTATGAAAAAGAGCCAATGCGCAGCTTTCAGAACTTTAATTATTGCCTGTGTCAGGAAAAAATAACTGTTTCCAGCACATTGTGTACCTACTAAAGATTCTAAATGAAATCAGATATATAGGCATTTCTCTGATAGTTAAGAGAGGTTAGTAACCAAGGACTATGTAATGACATTAATTGAATCCCAGTTTCAATCAGTACTAAGACACTATTCTCCTGAAGCTGTAAATAATGAGAATTGTTCTAAATAGATTAAGTGCTCTACACTCCAAGGAAAAACAGAAGTTTGGGCATGCAGTTAGATGCATTGTAAATGAGCTCTTTCAGGAAAAGAAAAAAGAGAAAACAAAACAAAGTATTATTAACATCACTGAAATTCACAGATGACAGTACTAATTGCAGTGGATCTCTCATTCATAAATATATATTAAGACCTTACTATTTGTATAATATAGAAACATACAATTCCCAAAGGCTTCAAAGACCTTAGAATCCAATTAAAGAAAAAACACATATATTTTTTTAAAAAATTGTCATGATTGTCTACATAGAAAACTACAAGAAATCTACAAAATAAAAAGCTCCAGAACTAATAAGTGAATTTAGCAAGGTCACAAGATACAAGATTCATGCACAAAGCAATCGCGTTTCTATACTTATTACAGCCATGGAGAAAGCAAAATTTAAAAACACAATGCCATTTAAAATCTCTTCAAAGAAGATGAAATGCTCAGGTATAAACCTAATAAGACAAACACAGGATATGTTTGAAGAAAATTACAAAATGCTAATGAAAGAACGCCTACATAAATGGAACACACATACTGTTCGTGGATTGGAAGATTCAATACAGTAATGATGTCAATTTTTCCTAAATTGATCTGTAATTAATGCTGTTTCTATCTAAATTCTAGTAAGATCTTTTGTAGAAATAGACAAACTTATTCTGAAACTCACATGGAAAGACATAGGCCCTAGAACAGCTAAAAGAATCTTGAGAAAGAATAAAGTGGGAGGTATCACTTCACCTGATGTTAAGACTTAATATAAAGCTACAGTAATCAAGAGAGTTGATATTGGCAAAAGGATACACACATAAATCAATGGTATAGAGAACCCAGAATTAGACCCACACATATATGAATTATTCTTCTAGGAATCAGTCTCGTCTTGTATTTTGGAATCTTCACTTTTTAGAAGTCTTTCCTTATTGTTCATTTTAAATTCCTGATTTTATAAGGTAATGCTTTTTACTTCATATTCCAACCTCAATAGAAATCTTAAAAGCTGATTCTTCCACTGTGATATACCCACTTTGTTTTGAATGTTTTCACTACAATGAGACCTTATGTAGTTCAACCTCCTCTTCTGAAAGAAAAGAAATTGGAACGTTGACAGGCAATGGGACTTTCCTGAGGCCACACAGCTGGACAGAGAAACTGACAGCAGGTCAGAAATGACTGACTGGTGGGTGAAATGGAAGGATTCTAACTTAGGGAGAAACCACCCATATCACATTTGAGTCATTGGTATACAGAGGGGAATTCCTTTTTTACTTATTATTATTTTAATTGATACATAATAATTGTACATATTTATGGGCTGCAGTGTGCTATTCTGATACACATATATCGTGTGTAATGATCAAATCAGGGTTATTAGCATATCCAGCAGCTCAAACATTTGTCATTTCTTCAGGTTGGAAACATTCAAAATCCTCTCTTCTAGCTATTTGAACAAATACAATAAATTATTGCTAACTATAGTCATCCTACTGTGCTATCACACTAAAACATTCCTCTTATCTGTGATTTTGTAACTATTAACCAACCCCTCTCTATATACTCACCCTCTACTCCCCTTCCTGGCGTCTAGAAACCACCATTCTACTCCTTACTTCTAAGAAATCAACATTTTTAGCTTCCACATAGGAATGAAAACATGTGGTATTTATTTTTCTGTGCTTAGCTCATTTAACAACATAATATCCTCCAGACTCATCTGTGTTGTTGCAAATGACAGAATTTTATTCTTTTAAATAGCTGAATAGTATTCCATCATGTATATATACCACATTTTCTTTATCCATTCATCCATTAATAGATACAGGTTGATTCTATACCTTAGCTACTGTGAATAGTGGATAGTAAACATTGGAGGGCAGATGCTCTTCACCATAAATGATTCTATTTTCTTTGGATACATACCTAGCAGTGGGGTTGCTAAATCATATGGTAGTTCTACTTCTAGTTTTTTGAGGAATTTCCATACTGTTTTCTATCATGGCTGTACTAATTTATATTCCCACTCACAGTATATAAAACTTCCTCTTTCAGAGGGAGAATTTTGAGCAACGTTGAGGTGGACTTAAGATTTTGGAAGAGTTGGCAAAAGACACCAGAGAGGCTCTCCAAATGAAAAACAGATCAATGTTGCTGAAAGCAAGAAAAGGACAATATCAGGTTGAGATGGCTACATAGATCTCTGGAGGAATCGTTTTTTTTTTAAACTACATGTAGTGAGAAAGACTTCATCAATATTAAGTGCCAAATAAATTGCATAAGACCTATAAAGTAAAAAAAAGTCAGAAGGACTAAACTCCAGAACCAACTACAGCTTGCAAAAAAAAAAAAAAAAAAAAAAAAAAAAAAAAAAAAAAAAAA
>NW_016806890.1:1746581-1799917 GCF_001698545.2 Rhinopithecus bieti | reverse complement strand
AATGGCATAAACCCGGGAGGCGGAGCTTGCAGAGAGCTGAGATCCGGCCACTGCACTCCAGCCTGGGCGACAGAGCGAGACTCCGTCTCAAAAAAAAAAAAAAAAAAAAAGACATACCTAATAAAAGAAATGGTTTCTGAATTACGGGGAAAGAGAATGATAGTTTTATCTATTTCTAAAGGCAGATGGTTTTATATTAATTTGACCAGATGAAGCAAAATCAGGTAGGGCTTCATTTCCATAGTCTCTTTTGGAGAAATCCATCTTTAGTCTTGAAAGAATAGACAAATAGGAATAGAACCCAATATGCACCCATTCTTTCACCCATACATCCAAAAAAAGTTAGGCTCATACAACACACTAAGTACTTGGCAGGGGTTAGGAAAGTGACATGAACACGGCATGGAAGATAAAAATGTGCCAAGGATCTAAAGGTGAACAAAATCAAGTGGCATCTGTTTCCTCAAGAAGGTCAGTTATTTAGCGTAGGAGACACATCAATTCAATTGTCACTCAAACAAATGTAAAATCATATTTGCCATGTGTTGTGAAGAAGTATGTGGGGCTATGACAGCATAGATTTGGGAGATTTGATTTAGGGGAGCAAAGGAATGTGTTAGAAAGTGGCTGGGAAAGACCCCCTCGGGGAGGGATGGTTGAGCTGAGACTTGGAATGAGAAGGAGTTAAATGAGGATACAAGCATGGCAGAGAAGAGCCTGCCTGGCAGACAGAGTTATGAGTGCAGGAGCCTCGTGACAGTGTGACCAAGGCGTGCCCAAGTACTGAAGGAAGGCCAGCATGGCTGGGCGCAGAGACGAGGGCAGTTAGATGTAACTGCAAAGGTAGGCAAGATAGTCTAGGCAGATCTTTCTAAGCCATGGTCAAGATTTAACTTTTTTTCAGGAACAAACAGAATTCATTGATGGAATAGCGTAGTCAGATTTATATCTCAAAAAGACCAGTATGCCAACCTGGCATGGGCTCAGGGTACCCAATGAGCAAGTTTTCATTAGTCCAGGTGAGACAGCTGTACCTTGAACTGGTGCAGGACAGTGGATCTAACAAGAAGGGGAAAATGTGAAGGTGCTTTTAGGAAGCATAATTCATTGAACTTTTTGATGAATTGGACAAGAGGGAAGAAGGTGTGTGACTCTTTTCTGTGGTTCCGGTTTGCAGAGCTGACCAGATGGTGGTGCCCTTTACCAAGCTAAGAAACAGCCAAGATGACCACAGTTGGGGTTGAAAATCTTGAGTTCAAGAATTGTTTAAATTATGTTTGAGACATCCAAGTGCAGTTGTCAAATTGGCAGTTGGATATGTAATTCTGGCATCCAGAAGCAAGGTTTCAATCAAGGAAGAGATTTTTTTTATTATTATTATTAAACTTTAAGTTCTAGGGTACATGTGCATGATGTGCAGGTTTGTTACTTATGTATACATGTGCCATGTTGTGCTTCACCCATTAACTCATCATTTACATTAGGTATATCTCCTAATGCTATCCCTCCCCCCTCCTCCTACCCTCCAGCAGGCCCCAGTGCCTTTCTCGTGTGCCCAGTGGTTCTCATTGTTCAATTCCCACCTATGAGGGAGAACATGTTGGTGTTGGCTTTTTGTCCTGTGATGAGTTTGCCTGAGAATGATGTTTCCAGCTGCATCCATGTCCTACAAAGGACATGAACTCATCCTTTTTAACGGATTTGCATAGGTATTCCAGTTGGTGTATATGGTGCCACATTTTCTTACCCAGTCTGGTCCATTGAATGGACATTCAGGTTGGTTTTTTGCCAATGTGAAGTAGTGCCTACGATAAGACATACATGTGCGATGTTTTTTATAGCAGGGCATGATTTTAATAATCCCTTTGGAGTATATACCCAGTATGGGAATGGCTGGGGTCAATGGTAATTTCTAGTTCTAGATGCCGTTGAGGAATGCCCATACTGTCTTCCTTGTTTTGCACAATGGCTGAACTCTTTTAAAGCCGCACTTTCAGTGGAAAAAGGTTGCTATTTCTCCATATCCTCTCCAGCACCTGTTGTTTCCTGATATTTTAATGATTGCCATTCTAACTGGTGTGAGATGGTATCTCATTGTGGTTTTGATTTGCATTTCTCTGATGGCCAGTGATGATGAGCATTTTTTCATGTGTCTGTTGGCTGCATAAATGTCTTCTTTTGAGAAGTGTCTGTTCATATAAAAAAGTGGGTGAAGGAAGAGATTCTAAGAAAGATTTTGCTGATGATAAGATGTTAATATACACATATGTATATACTCTGTACTGGAGACAACAGCATATATTGTTTTTTCTGTGACCTCAGGTGCAAAAAGAAATTACAAGTGGAATTACGTATCTATTGTTTTTTGTCTTGTAGAAATCAGGCATTAAAAATTAAGTACTAAAAGAATGAGAATGGTGAAATATTTTGAAGGGAAATAGGCTGATCCCACAAACATATGCTGGTGAGGTCAATGTTAATCACCAAAAGACTCTAGAACAGATGTGGAATAGTATGATTTGTGAGCTTTTCAAAAAGGAAACCATAATTACTGTGCCAAAATTCAGTCAAACTCATTCTATCCCTTTTTCTAGAAATTATTATTAAAATGTGGTAGACTTAGGATCTAGACTTCAGCCAGACATTTGATAAACACTCTCAAATTACCGTTATGAACAATATAATAAGCTAAATGATAACATTGTTAGATGTGTTGACAACTGGCTCCAAAAAGCATGTTTATGGTCCAAGAGGAAGAAAGTAATGGTCATCTGTAGCATTTGTCTATAGTCCTGTCCTTCTTGGCAACATCTGGAGACATTTTTTGTTGTCATGGCTGGGAGTGGGGTTTGAGGGGTGGGAAGAAGAGCAGTACTACTGACATCTACTGGGTAAAAGCCAGAGATAAACATTCCACAATGCAGAGGACAGGCCACTACTTTGTCCCTCACTGACCAAGAAAGAATTATTCAATTCAAATGTCATTAGGGCCACTG
Source organism: Rhinopithecus bieti (assembly GCF_001698545.2). Taxonomy (NCBI): domain Eukaryota; kingdom Metazoa; phylum Chordata; class Mammalia; order Primates; family Cercopithecidae; genus Rhinopithecus; species Rhinopithecus bieti. The sequence goes on along the minus strand of NW_016806890.1, from coordinate 1,796,921 downwards.
TTGAGAAAACATATTCTAAGTGTTTAAGTGAAGAGATTAGAATAAAGGGTCAAATATAGCATAAATTAATAAAGATAATTATAATATCCTATATTTACTTCCCTCCAATTACCAACTGTGTAGTCATGGCAAGGAGTTAGAGGACCTCACTTCTGGTCACTTCCTTTCACTGCAGTAAGTGCTGGAAAGAATCTTCTTTCTCCAGCTATTCATTCTAAGAATGCAAACTCATTCTAGAGACTTACTTACCTTCTTTAAGCTAGTTTCTTTCTTTGTGTAAAAAAGGAGATTGAACATGATGATATTTGTGGAAGCCTGAAAATGGCTCCCCAAAAGATACTCACCTTCTAATTTCTGGGATCTTATTTGGAAAAAGAGTCATTGCAGATGTGATTGTTATGAATATTGGTGCAGAGATCACCTTAGATCATCTGTATGAGTCTTAAATGTCATCTCACATATCCTATTAATAGAGAGGCAGAGAGCAATTACACACAGAGAGAAGAAAAGGCAATGTAAGCATACAGGCAGAGATTGGAGTGACTTGCTGTCACAAGTGAAAGAATGCTAACAGACACCAGAAGCAAGAAACAGATTCTCCCCGGAACCTCTGGAAGGATCACAGTTATGTCAACGCATTGATTTCAGTCCTGTCATATTAAATTCAGACTTCTGGCCTTCAGAACTGTGAGGAAAAACATTTATATTATTTTAAGCTCCCAAGTCTGTGGTAATTTGTTGTAGCAGCCATAGAAGACTAACACAGATTTTGGTGCCAGAAGTGGGATATTGCTATAACAAATACCTAAAAATAAGGAAATGGCTTTGGAATTAGATACTGCATAGAAACTGGAAGTATTTTGAGGCATGTAGTAAGCTGAAGAAAATGGCCTTCCAAAGATATATTCACTTTCAAATTTTTAGGACATGAAAATATTACCTTATATGACAATCATTGTGATTAAATTAAAGATCTTGAAAGGAGGTGTTATTCAGGATTATCTGGGTGAATTGTAAATGTTATCACTTGTATCCTTATAAGAGAGAGACGAGTCTTAGGTCAAACACACAAGAAAGCAATGTAAGGACTGAATAGAGAAAGATAGCACAAGCCAAGTCCACAGCCACTAGAAGCTAGAAGAGACAAATAATAAATTCTTCACTGGAGCTTCTGGAGAGAGTGTGGCCCTCCCTACCACCTTGATTTTTGATTTCTGACATATGGAACTATGAGAGAATAAATTTCTGTTGTTTTAAGTTACCAAATTTATAGTAGTTTTTAGTGCAGCCACAGGAAACTAATACTGATTTTGGTATAAGTAGTGAGATGCTGCTACAACAAACACCTAGACATGGAGAAGTGGCTTTGGGACTGAATAACAGGTAAAGACTGGAAAAATTTTGAGTTTCATGATAGCAAAAGCCTAGATTGCCTTGAACAGACTATTGGTAGAAATACAGATAAAGATATTGCTGGTGAGGGCTCAGAAGGAAGTAAGCACAGTATAGAAAGCATTTCTCATCTTAGAAAAATACATGTGTTATCATAAACAAAGTGTTTGTGGAAATACCATTGTTAAAGGTGATTCTGACAAGGGCTCAGAAAGAATGAGAAATATGTCATTGGAAATGGGAAGGGGGTGATCCTTGTTGTATAGGGGCACGCATTTGGCTGCATTGTGTCCTACAGTTATGTAGAAAGCAGAACATGTAGGTGATGAACTTCTCTACTTAGCAGAGTAGATTTCCAAAGTGTTAAGGTGTGGCCTGGTATTTTTTCCTGCTGCCTATAGCAAAATTCAAGAGAAAAGAGATAAATCAAGGACCTGTTATTCAAAACAGAGTCAGGACTCGGTGATCTGGGAAATTCTTAGTCTATCCAGATTGCAAAGGATGCAAAAATTAGTAGACTGGCTGTTAGGAAAGCATGCTCTCGAGATAAGGCCAAGGATGAGAGTGGACAACATGTAATAAAGAGATTTAGCAAGTGATTCATAGATCTACTCAACCATCTCAGCAGAAGTCAAGAACAGAGATAGAATTATCCAGGAAAGATCTGCAGGAAACCCTCTGGTCTAATAGTGGGAATCCATATGGCATATATGGGAGAAGATTTTGAAAATGTTACACCAGCAGAAGCACTCTCAGCATAAACTAAAGGAGACAGAGACAAGATAAAATGAAAGAAGGTTTTCAGACTCCCAGAATTTCACAGGCAGGAAATAAGCAGATAAAACCACTGCAAACATGTGCTCTCAGTTAATAAAAGGAAGGATTTCCCCAAGGACAGAGCTAGACCTGGAGCTTCAGAGCCAGAGGCCTGATCCACAGGCACAAAGGCAGAGGATGGAGCCGTGGTCCTACAGGGCAGAGCCTCAAGTCGCAGAAGATTGTTCTCATGCCTTATTTTGAATTATCTTGGGATGGTGATCCCTTTATTCCTTCTATTTTCTCCATTTTGGAATGGAAATATCTGTAACTGTTATTCTATACCTGTCCCATCTTCATATTTTGGAAGCAGATAACTTGTTTTCTAATTTCACAGGTAGGTCCACAAATGGAGAGGAAATTTTTCCTGGAATCTTGAAAGGAGGAACTTACCCTAGATTATCCAGGTGGCCTCTAAATGCAATTACGTGTATCCTTATAAGAGAGAGGCAGAGGAAGATTGGGGACAGACCAAACACACACAGGTGAAGGCCATGTGAAGATGCAGCAGAAAGAGATGCAGCCACAAACCAGGAAATGCCAACAGCCACCAGAAGCTAGAAGAGGCCAGGAACAGGTTCTCCTCTAGAGCTTTAAGAGGGAGTACATCCCTGAGATTGCTGGCCTCCAGAGCTGTAATGGAATAAATTTCTATTATTTTAAGTCACTGAGTTTGTGTTAGTTTGTTACAGCACCTATATGAAACTAATGTGGTATTTTACAATTCTAAAAATAAATTCAGGAGCTGTGATGTAATGACAGCAGGCACATAAATAACCTAGGTCTTCAAGTGATGGCAAATTCAGAGTGATATGGCTGTAACACATACAGTGTCACCTTAGACTTCCTTAATAGAAGATGAGAATACAGAACAAGGAAGTCAGTGTCCTGTTTTTCTCTACATTGTTCAAACAATAATATGCCCAGCTCTCTGTGCTACAGCTTTAAAAGGCATTGACATATTGAAGTATGTTTAAAGAAAAGAAAATATCACAAGGAGAATGAAATCACGCATATGACAAAGAGTTGAAGAAAAGAAGTAGAGGTGTCTAGTGCTTATTCTGAAAAAATCCTTGAAGCACAGAATATGACTGCTGCCCTCAAACTACTCAGAAACCTGTCTTGTGGAAGAGGGAAAAGATGATCTCATTCTCTTTGGCTCTAAAATCAGGAACTAAATTTAAGGAGAAGTTACAGGGAGGCCAGTTTAAGCTCCAAAGCCTCAAATTTTGATTGATCTGCCTCAGTGGTGCTAGATTGTCTGGAATCTGAGGGGTTCACAAGTTGAAATGATTGCCTACTGGGGGATATTGTCTGAAAGATTCATGCATAAGTTGGACAAGGATGCCCCAGGGGACTATTCAAATATGATTCTGTAATTCTACTGTTATTGGTAGCAGAGGAGTAGGTCAAGTTTCTATTCCACAACATTTGAAGATTTGTTCCTTTATTGCTTAACCTCCCCCTCTTTTCCAGAACCCCCCCCGCCAAAAAAAACAAAAAAAAAAAAAAAACAAAAAAAAAAAAAAAAAAAAAAACATACACACAGTTTCTTTTACCCTTACTGATAGTGTTATTATACAACATTAAAGCACTCTTGACTTTCTGTGAACAGTGAAAATTCTTTGTGACTTCCCTAGTTGCAGAGTCTAGTATAAAAAACCAGCCCTAAATCTAGGCTTGACTACTTATAAGCAGAACTAGATAATGGCAGCCTACATTCTATTTTCCTACTAAAGTATCCACTGACACAAACCCACACTCCCTTTTCTAAAATGGTGAACTGTTCAACCTATTCGTCTTTCCTAAGTATTTTTGAACTTCATTTTGTAAAGCTTGCTGATCCTCTCCATATGAATAAGATAAAGTTGGCAGGAATTGAACTTAGTCCTATTTGTTTCTAACCTCTAATTAAATGCTAATCCTACTCTCCAGAGAGCGGTGTCCTCAGCCAACTTACAGTGTACTTTCTCTTCCCTTTCTCATGTTCTCTAACCAACTAGATAAACAAGAAGGGACCCGGGGGACAACTCCAAACCCTCCTCTTTGGCTGTGCTTATCAAAGAGGAAAGCAACATGGAATTCAAAGAACCAATTATTTGAGAGCTGCAATATCAAACTACTGTTTTTTTCTAATATTGTAATTGCTTTTGAAATTGCAGAGTAGTCCTTATCTCCTCCCAAGCAGGAAGTGCTTCATCAATTACCATCTTCTGGGCATGACCCGTTATGCCCAAGGCTCTAAACCATGATAGGAGAAATCAAATCAAATCAAATCTTGTCAGTGGTTTTTGAGTATTCCATAGGAGACCCCAATTCTAAGATGAGTTCCCCTTTTTAGAAAGAGAGCTTTGGAAGGTATCATTAATATGTATCATCATTCCCTACCCTTTGGGTGTTTTGGTGAAATGATGGTACATTATCATTATTAATACGTACCATCATTTCACCAATACACCCAAAGAGTAGGGGCTAAAAGGCACACTACCAGAAAATCATATCCATGGCTCCATAGACTGGCATCCATTGACTCTAAATACCTTATCTGAGCTATTTGTGTATGCAGTTTCGACTTCAACTGTCCTGGAAAAAAAAATGTCACAAAAGCCAGTTTTAACCAGCATGCTAATTTTATTACTGAACATGCAAACAAATCAGCAAAGGTTTATTTGAGTCCATTCATAGTAATATGCAAGTGAATTCTGAAGTCAGGGCCAGATGCAGTGGCCCACGCCTATAATCCCAGCACTTTGGGAGGCCAAGATGGGTGGATCACTTAAGGTCATGAGTTTGAGACCAACCTGGCCAACATGATGAAATCCATCTTCACTAAAAATGCAAAAAAAATTTAGCTGGATGTGGTGGTGTGGACCTGTAGTCCCAGCTACTAAGGAGGCTGAGGCATGAAAATTACTTGAACCCAGGAGGCGGAGGTTGCAGTGAGCTGAGATCGCACCACTGCACTCCAGTCTGGCAACAGAGTGAGAATCTATCTCAAAAAAAAAAAAAAGAATTCTGAAGTCAGGATCTTCAAGTTAAATCTAAGCTTGCATCTAAAAATTGGAAAACAGGATTTTGTATTTTAAGGTTGTTTCTGTTTTTTTCTTAATGTAGAGAAGGCAATCCACTCATTAACCAACACAAATTTACTGAAATCTCCCAAGGTACATGATCATCACTAGTAAAAATAATTGAGATTCATTTTATTCATATAAAAATACCACGTAAATGCTGAATAACAACTACAAGTCATCATTTCAAATCTGATTTGAGAAACAAAGCACTTACATTTGGCAAGAGTTGTTCCTCTGCTCCTAATCGCTGAGAAACCATGAATTTGACTACAAACAATAACTGACAGCTTATTTACAAAAGACTTCATGTTTTCATGTTATAGTGTTTTATGCTAGCATTACAGTTCTTATTTTGTCCACTGCAGAGAGGAGCCACAAAAGTTTAGATATGGACAGTGAATGGCAAAAATATGAAAACAGAAAAACCAACTTGATATCCACCTGCATGATAAATGGCATGCCTTTAAAAGCATGACCAGCCAGGCATGGCGGCTCACACCTGTAATCCCAACACTTGGAAGGTGGAGGTGGGCAGACTCCTGAGCCCAGGAGTTCAAGACCAGCCAGGGCAACATGGTGAAACTCTGTCTATAAAAAATATAAAACTTAGCCAGGCGTGGTGGTGTGCGCCTGTAGTCCCAGCTACTCAGGAGGCTGAGGAGGGAGGATTGCTTGAGCCTGGGAGGTCAAAGCTGCAGTGAGCCAATGAGCACACCACTGCACTCCAGCATGGGTGACAGAGTGAGACCCTGCCTCTCAAAAAAAAAGAAAAAGAAGAAAAAGATGACAAACCGGCATATTAAAGTGAGTTTACTAACTTACTTTACTAATTAGGTATATAAACCGAATTAGTAAATTAGTTACTAATTAGGTATACAAACTATGTATTAGCACAGAATATATTAAACTCCATTCTCCCTAGCAGCCAAATGACTACATCTTTCCTTCATAAAACAATCCTACATTTTATTAAGCAATACGATAGTTTTCAAACTATACTCAAAGAATCTTGAGGAGTCAGACTCAAGGCTAGAATCCTATGTGTGTTCTTTCAGGCTCAACTACAGGCAATCACAAAGACTGCCTGCAGGCCTCATGTGGAGAGAGCTGTGGTCCTCACATCACATTTGGTGCAGAGCCAGTGCGTGACAGTCTCTGGAGGGAGTTGCAGCTTTAGCTCTGCCCACCCCACCCCCACTGGCCCTGCTCATACACACATTTGCACGCCCAGCCTGGGCCCCTCCATTCAAAGCTTCTCTATATGTGTATGAGCAGGGTGGGGCGTAGTGGGTGGGAGGGGAGGGACTTGGCTGAGACACTGTTCAGGTGCCTCTCCTTCCCCAGAGCCCCACGTTCATAAAATGACAGGAGCCTGTGTTTGGGGCTCCCTCAGCAGTGAGACAAACCCCCTCCCCAATCTGTGCTGATCCATCTGACCCCTTCCCAGTGCCATGCCAAGGAGAAAAATGGAACACTAAGGAAGCTGGTACCCTCTTTCTCTTTCTGGCCTCGTGATAACACCATTGAAGTGAGTGAAAAACGGCTTAGTTGTTACTTTCAGTTCGACTCCTTGTCTTAATTGACTGCCACAACACATGGCAGCTCTCTAACAGGTCCAAGAGTCCAGTGGAGGGAGCTTAAGGATGTCATGAGGGAAGACAATGAGGCTAGATGACAACAGCCTTCCCACTCCCACCAAACAAACCTACTGGTTTCAACCAGAGTAGCTCTGCTTCTGTGTCTTATGTTGAGGTTATGAGCAAGATTTCAACTGAGATAGGCTGTTCAAGGCTTACCATGGTTCCTGGCACATAGTTAATGCATGTTATGATGATTATTGCAAATTCGGTACACTAGTAGTTCTGATTTCTAGATTCTAAATAATTGTGCCATTTTGGAAAGTAAAGATCATAGCATAAATAGGTAGATTGTTATTCATTGTACATTCCTCACTCTCAAAGCAGGGTGGGCTCAACCATCACCACACAGGGGGATCTTGATAAGGGAGTCATAAAGAACATGTGGAAGCTAGAGTCTAGCTTTGCCAAAATCTTCTACTCAGAGAGAGACAAGAGAGGAAAACATGCCCTGTATGGAACCACTGATGAAGAGAGACAAGAACTCTCACTATCATCGTGGTTGTTATCACACCCTAGTAATATGCAAGTGAACCTATATTATAAACACACATCATATGTTGTCTAGGTTAATCTTCTTTTAAAAGAAAGTCCTAAAGTACAATCCTATTTTACAGATTAAGAAATTGAAAGTTGGAGGAATCGAATAATATTTCCAAGGTCGCACAGGTGAATTCCAACTACATTTTAACCAATTTGATTACAAAGCTCATGTTTTTAACCCCTCCTCAATAATACCCCCTCCACTAATGTTTCTGTTTGCATAGAGTGGAATAATATTTGTTCTGTTACTTACCTTTGTACTAGATACCTTAAAAACAAACAAATTATTTTGCCAAAGACATTATTTCATTCTTTTTATTGCTGAGTAGTATTCCATGCTGTGTGTATGTATATATATATTCTTTATCCATTCATTGGTTGATAGGAATTTAGGTTGATTCCATACCTTTGCAACTGTGAATTGTGCCATGATAAACATGTGTGTGCTGGTGTCTTTTTGATATCATTAGTTATTTTCCTTTGGATAGATGCCCAGTAGTGAGATTGCTGGATTAAATGGTAGATCTACTTTTAGTTCTTTGAGAAATCTCCATACTGTTTTCCATAGAGGTTGTGCTAATTTAAATTCCCACCAGCAGCAGAGTATAAGCAATCTTTTTTCACCACATCCACACCAATGTCTTTTATTTTTTGACTTTTTGATAATGGCCATTCTGGCTGGAGTAAGGTGATGTCTCATTGTGGTTTTAATTTGCATTTCCTTGATGATTAGTGACATTGAGCATTTTCTCATATGTTTGTTGGCCATCTGTATATCTTATTTTGAGAAATGTATGTTCATGTCCTTTGCCTACTTTTTAATGGGATTATTTGTTTGTTTGTTTTTTCTTGCCGATTTGTTTGAGCTCCTTGTAGATTCTGGATGCTAGTCTTTTGTCAGATGCATAATTAGCAAATATTTTCTCCCATTCATGTAGGTTGTCTGTTTACTCTGTTGATAGTTTCTTTTGGTGTGAAGAAGCTCATTAGTTTAATTCAGTACCATTTGTCAATTTTTAGTTTCGTTTTATTTGCTTTTAGGGTCTTAGTTATAAATTATTTGCATAGGCCAATGTCTAGAAGAATTTTTTCTAGGCTTTCTTCTAGAAAATTTTCAGGTATTGATTTAAGTCTCTGATCCATGTTTAGTTTATTTTTGTACATGGTAAGATATAGGGATACAGTTTAATTCTCCTACATGTAGCTATCCAGTTTTTCCAACACCATTTATTGAATAGGGAGTCCTTTCCCCCCTGTATGTTTTTGTCTACTTTGTCGAAGATCAGTTGGTTGTAAGTATTTGGCTTTATTTCCGGGTTTTATTTTCTGTTTCATTGGTCTATGTATCTACTTTTATACCAGTACTATGCTGTTTTGGTTAGTACAGGCCTGTGTTAGGTTGGTGCAAAAATAATTGAGGTTTTCGCCAATCCTTTTGCAACAACCTAATAGTACAATTTGAAGTCAGTGTAATGTCTCCAGATTTCTTCTTTTTGATTAGGATTGTTCTGGCTATTGGGGATCTTTTTTGTTTCCATATAAGTTTTAAGATTGTTTTTTCTTCTAATTCTGTGAAAAATGATGTTGGTATTTTAATAGGAATTGCATTGAATCTATAAATTGCTTTGGGCAGTTATAGTCATTTTCAGGATATTGATCTTTCCAATCCATGAGCATGGGATGTATTTGCATTTGTTTGTGTCATCTATGATTTCTTTCAGCAATGTTTAGTAATTCTCCTTGTAGATGTCTTTCACCTCCTTGGTTAAGCATATTCCTAGGTATTTTATTTTTTGCAGCTATTATAAAGGGATTGAGGACTTGATTTGATTCTCAGGTTAGTCATTTTGGGTGTATATCAGTGCTGCTGATTTGTGTGCATTAATTTTGTAACCTGAGACTTTACTGAATTCATTTGTCAAACCTAGGAGTCTTTTGGAGAAATCTTTAGGGTTTTCTAGGTACACAATCATATCATTGGCAAACAGAGATAGTTTGACTTCCTGTTTTCCAATTTGGATACACTTTATTTATTTCTTTTGCCTGATTGCTCTGCCTAGGACTTCCAGTGCTATATTGAACAGGAGTGGTGAAAGAGGACATCCTTGACTTGCTCCAGTTCTTAGGGGGGATGTTCTCAACCTTTCCCATTCAGTAGATGTTGGCCGTGGGTTTGTCATAGATGGCTTTTATTATTTTGAGGTATATTCCTTCTATACCTCATTTGTTGAGGGTTTTTATCATACAGCGATGCTGGATTTTATCGAATGCTCTTCCTGTGTCTAATGAGGTGATCATATGGTTTTAGGTTTTTATCCTGTTTATGTGATGTATCACATTTATTGACTTGCAAATGTTAAACCATCCCTAGGATGAAACCCACTTGATCACGGCAAATTATCTTTTTGATGTACTGTTGGATTTGTTTTGCTAGCATTTTGTTGAAGATTTTTGTGTCTATGTTTATCAAGGATATTGGTCTGTAATTTTCTTTTTTTACATCCTTTCCTGGTTGTGGTTTCAGAGTGATACTGGCTTTGTAGAACGAGTTGTAGAGGATTCCTTCTTTCTCAGTCTTTCAGAACAGTTTCAGCAGGATTAGTACCAATTCTTATTTGAATGTCTGGTAGAATTCCACTGAGAATCCCTCCGGCCCTGGGCTTTTACTGTTGTTGTTTGGCAACTTTTCTTTTATTACAGATCAGCAGCAGTGCTATACATCAGATTTTTGTATTACAATCTCACTGCTTGTTATGGGTCTGTTCAAGGTTTCTATTTCTTCCTGATTCAAGCTAGGAGGGTTTTATGTTTCTAGGAATTTTTCCATTTCCTCTAGATTTTCTAGTTTGTGTGCATGGAAGTGTTCATAGTAGTCTCAAATTATCTTTTGTATTTCTGTGGTTTGGTTGTAATATCTCCATTGTCATTCCTAATTAAGCTTATTGGAATCTTCTCTCTTCTTTTCTTGGTTAATCTGGCTAACGGTCTATTGATTTGGTTTACCTTTTCAAAGAACCAACATTTTGTTTCATTCTTCTTTTGTATTGTTTTTTACTGTTTTAATTTTATTTAGTTCTGATCTGATGTTTGTTATTTCTTTTCTTCTGTTAACTTTGGGCTTGGTTTGTTCTTACTTCTCTAATTCCTTGAGGTGCAATGTTAGGTTGTCAATTTGTGATCTTTCAGACTTGTTGATGTAGGCATTTAGTACTATAAACTTTCCTCTTAGCGCTGCTTTTACTGTGTCCAAGATTTTGATAACTTGTGTCACTGTTATTCATTCTGAATAATTTTTCAATTTCCATCTTGATTCCATTGATAACCCCAAAATCATTCAGGAAAAGATGGTTTAATTTCCATGTATTTATATAGTTTTGAGTGTCTTTTTGGAGTTGATTTCTAGTTTTATTCCACTGTGGTCTGAAAAGATGTTTGATATTATTTCGATTTTTTAATGCATTGAGACTTGTTTTGTGACTTATCACATGGTCTACCCTGGAGAATGTTCCATGTGCTGATGAAAAGAGTATATATTCTGCAGTTCTTGGGTAGAATGTTCTATAAATAACTATTAGGTCCATTTGCTCTAGAGTGTAGTTTAAGTCAAGTGTTTCTTTGTTGACTTCCTGCCTCGGTGATCTGTCAAGTACTTTCAGAGGAATTGAAGTCCCCCACTATTATTGTGTTGCGTTTATCTCTTTACTTAGGTCTAGTAGCAATTGTTTATGAATCTGGGAGCTCCAGAGCTATGGGTAAATAATTAGGATTGTAGTATCTTCTTATTGGATTAATCCATTTATTATTATATACTTACCATCTTTGCCTTTTTTAACTGTTGTTGCTTTAAAGTCTGTTTTATCTGATATAAGAATAGCTACTGCTGCTCACTTTTGGAAACTGCCAACAAAGGAATATTCCCAAACAGTCAAAGCAAATTAGCCATCATTTGTTCAGATGCGCGCGCACACACACACACACACACACATACACACACACACAAAACCCTAGGAACCTAACAAAATTTTCAACTTTTCACTGGCCTAATTCATACCTAATCTTGTTTTAACCCTTCCATCTAACAGTCTTCTCTCCTGGAATGAAAAATTAAGGTGAATGTAAATAGCATCAGCAAACAGTACAGAGATTGATTTGAATTTTTCCTTAATTCCTGTGATTACTTTCAATGTTGTCATTCACCTTCTTCCCTGTTCTGTAATCAAAAATCAAGTCTTCTAGTTGTGACAATAAAATACCTAGTTGTTAAACTGACCCATGTAGGATTTCAACACTTTACGATTTTTCTTTACCTATGTTTTAATTCACAGTTAAGATTAAAATCTCATAATGTGCTACACATGACTTCACCTGTTCTGCTCCCATCAGCACCCCCACAACCTTCAAACCTCCACTCTCACGCCCAGCTGTTAGATACAAGGCATATGTTTGAGACGGGAATGTAAACCTGAAACAGCAAAACACCTTAGAATTAACCCAGTGCCCAGCCCTTTCTCACTTGAGTTAATTTGCATCCATGAGCAATTAAGCCATCAAGGTATATTTCCTTGTTTTCATGAGCATCCTGGCTATTGCAAGTAAGTGCTGCATCATAGTTAACCACTTCCTGTAAAGTAAATTTCTCCCTCAGCTTCTCTGTGACTTTCATGACCAGTTACAAGAACCCTAACTAGTTGATAATCCATTCACCAAAATTCAGTGAATTGTCACTGTAAGTGGTATAAATGGCAAGTCTGCAATCTGCTAGGACAGGTGTCATGCAGTCTCCACACTTAACCAAAATAGAGATGCTCCGTGCTAGTCAGGGGCATGACTGACTCACTGGGTGGAGGATGCAGATGACTCACTTGTGAAATCCAAAATATCACCGATGCAAATGACTCTGTCTAGTGATGCTTTTCCAATCTGCCAACTCAGTTATAACACTGGGAATATTGCCGATTTCCTGTGTGGCTCTTTTTTCCTGCCTGAAAACAATAAAAATATCCAGGTCACTTCTAGGCAGACTGACCTGGGTCTTTTTTAATGTTACTCCAATACCATAAAGGGAAAGGACTATAAGTAAAGGGGGTGCTCCTCTGGTTCTTAGGACTATTAAAGTTGTTGTGTCTCATGACCTTTACATAAGCAGATGACTTCCTAAAGAGTTTAATCAAAATAAATAGGTGCGCGGTGGCTCACGCCTGATAATCCCAGCACTTGGAGGCTGAGCAAGCGGATCACGAGGTAGGAGATCGAGACCATCTTGGCAACACAGTGAAAACCCCGTCTCTACTAAAAAATACAAAAAATTGCCGAGCGTGTTGGCGGGGCGCCTGTGTCCCATGCTATCAGGAGGCTGAGGTAGGAGAATGGCGTGAACTCCGGGAGGCGGAGCTTGAGTGAGCCGAAATCGCCCGCACCTGCACTACAGCCTGGGGCTACAGATGAGACTCCGTCTCAAAAAAAAAAAAAAAAAAAAAAAAAAAATCCTAAATGGGCAATTTGCTTTTTTACATTTTACAACAGCCAAAATAATATTTCTAAATCCTAAAGATTCTGTACAAGCCAGGCAGACTCTCCAGGGTCCTTTATTTTAAAGGGGGACACAGTGGACTGGTGTTATCTTGACAATAAGTTGTAGTTAACAGTCCTCTTGCCTACCTTTGGAATAAACCTGTTCTTCTGACTTAACTTTGCCAAAATGAACACAGGCATATGGAACTCATTCCTGATGCTTTATTGGCAGGCTACCATGTTTCCCTCCTTAGAGAAAGTCAGGGCAGGGATGGGTGTCCTCAATCTTCATCCTCTAAGAAAAGCATAAGAGTGAGGCAGTTCAGTTACAGGAGCGTAATTAATGTCATTAAACCACTGTTGGGAAAATGATTATGCCTTCAATTTAGAGGTGACCTCCCTGTAGGGATTTGCAAAGGAAAACTTCTCACCCTCACATTGTCTCACTCATCCTGACAGCACCTCCTGTGAGACAGGGAGACAATCTGCTTTGCTCTATGTGGCCTCTCCAGGAAAGCACACACATTTAATTTACTATGCTCAGATGCTTCTCCTAGAGGTCCTGTCTTCCTCCTCCCTCCCTGGGATATATGCAGGGCCAGTGTTATGACCATATGACCTGTATAGTTAAACAGGGTTCTACATTTAGAAGGGTCCCATGCTTGGTTTCATTCTCTGATGTCACTCCCTTGAAACTCTTCATAATTTTTGAACAAGCGGCCATGCATTTTTATTTTACACTGGACCCTACAAACCATGTAACCAACCAGCCCCAGATATAGATTTATTGAGCTGAACATGTAATGTGAATGAGGAAGCATTATACCAAGTAGACTGTACCTTGTCATCTCTGCAGGAATTGTGTACCCTAGGGGTGTGGTCATCATTAGAGCTGTTCACCAAATATTTTGAGTTCTCCTTACAGAGACAGATAAGTTTGAACTAAAACTTGTTTTAGTCTCTGAAATGAATAAGAAATGATTATATCACCTCTGAGCAAAAAGTTTAAAAGCCAATGCTCCATTTGCCACATTCTCTTTCTCCTGCCTTGGCAGTCAAAAGACAGAGCCCCCAAACAACCTGTAATCAAAATGTTCTGTGAGCAAGAAATAAACCCTGGTGATTTTAAGCCACTGAGATTGTAGGGCTCTTTTGTCCTTTAACTTAGCCCATCCTGATGGGTACACAGGGTCATAAACTCAGATTCCAGAGCATTCTTTGAGATGCTTAGACACTCATGCAGGAAGCTGTGAGGCAGCAGCAAAGCAAATGGCAATATCAGCTCTGAGAATGGGGAAGAAGGCTTCTACCCAAAGATATGAGGGCGTTAGAAGAAGCCTACTGACTACTGTATAACTTGTTTAGTCTAATTATTCACCACCGAACCACAGAAAATATGGAATTAGCAAGGTCTATTTGCAATGGTCTCAACAGCAAATAAATCTGTATCAGAGAAAAAGCATTGATTAAATTTGTATGTCCTTCCATCCCTGCCATTTTGTTTCTCAAATACTCAGCAAGTGTAAATTGCTTCTTTTCAGACATGAAAAGGGGGGCAGGATAAAATGACAGTAAAGACCCCAAGAAACATTATCACTTCTCCAGAGGTTGACTAGTGAAGTTTAGCAGACATGCAATATTTTAATAAAATGTTTGGTAAGCTTGGGAGATGTAACAGCTTAAAATAAAAATTCAACCTGTTTTATAATTGTCTCTCTCGTAAGCAAGAAATCAAGGTCAATGTGAATTTACAGTAGCCCCTGGAACAGCTCTGTAAAGAAGGATCTCATCCTGCCTGCAAGTTGGAACAGCTGCCGTGTTCTTTTATTCATGACCAAATGTTTCCAGAATGATTAAACTGGCATTGTAAATGTGCGGTCTGTATCAGCTGAGTGACAAGGATTAAGTGAGATTCAGATTAAAATGCTAAGTGAGTTTGTACCAAGATCAAGCCAGATATATAGTTAACACTAAGAAAATACGTGCTGAAGAAGAAGTATAAAACAACCACCACCTAGAGGAAACCTCAGAATAACAAATTGTACCAGAGAATGTCTTGAATGGCAAGTAAGTCAGTAGGGACTGAATTACACTTTTGAAAGCACAATCGCTGGGCAATATTTTGGAAAAAAACATAAAGCCAAACAAACGGCTTGGCCATCATATGTATTCAGAGTAGGTTTTGTTCAAAAAGAAGGTTGCAATTATAACATCCATTTTATTGATACAATAAATGTTGATAGAGAAATTTCAGGACAAACGATAAGTTGGAAACCAAAAATTACCATAAGAACTGCTAGATTTATGACTAAAAAAAGTAGGAAAATGCTTTGAGTCATGTAGAGCTTTTCTCCCCGGCCCAAAAAAAATCCACAATTGAAAGTCAAAATGAATGCAAATGTATTATTTATGAAACAATAGTTTAGACAAATAGTTACATTTGTTGCAACAAGTAGAATTTTAAAAAGCACCATTAGAAAAGAAATCTGAGCCAGGCACAGTAGCTCATGCCTGTAAGCCCAGCACTTTGGGAGGCCAAGGCAGGTGGATCACCTGAGGTCAGGAGTTCGAGACCAGCCTGGCCAATATGGTGAAACCCTGTCTCTACTAAAAATACAAAAATTAGCCAGGCATGGTGGAGGGCGCCTGTAATCCCAGCTACTCAGGAGACTGAGGCAGGAGAATCACTTGGACCTGGGAGGTGGAAGTTGCAGTGAGCCAAGATTGCACCACTGCACTCCAGCCTGGGCAACAGAGTGAGACTCCCTCTCAAAAAAAAAAAAAGAAAGAAAGAAAGAAAGAAAAGAAAAGAAAAGAAATCTGTCATCACTATACGAGTAATGTATGGAACTTTTGTGGTGTAATGAAATAGAAATAAAATCACGTAGCCTTTGATGATGACACAGTGATCTGGGACATTGAAGAATAAATACAATATTTGAATTGACACCCTCAAACCTCCCTGTCGATGGTCTTCCAATCCTCTATATCTGCTCACATTCCATAGGACTTAACCCCATTGATATACCGTTCTTCGCTGAAACTTGCGTTTTTGGATTTGCAAAGGGAACAAAAAGGGAACAACAGTCTTACATCCTTAGAATTCCCAGTAGTGGCCTTTTGCCTGATAAATTTCCCAGTTGGCTTCATGGAAACACTCCTTTCCAGTTCCATTAGACACTCCAAGTTTGTCCTTCTATAGGGAGGACTTAATACCTTCCCTCCTAAAGCTCTGATTGAGGTCAATAGAATGATGATAACATTTTTATTCTCAGTACCAAAGAAGTATGAGGAGGTACCCAGGCTAACGTGAGTGAGAGGCCATAGTACATCACAGTGATCAAGAACACGGGCTCAAAGGCCGGGCACAGTGGCTCATGCGTGTAAGCCCAACACTTTGGGAGACCAAGGCGGGCAGATCACCTGAGGTCAGGAGTTCAAGACCAGCCTGACCAACATGAAGAAACAGCACCTCTACTAAAAATACAAAATTAGCCAGGCATGGTGGCGCATGCCTGCACTCCCAGCCACTCTGGAGGCTGAGGTGGGAGAATCGCTTGATCCTGGGAGGCAGAGGTTGTGGTGAGCCAAGATGGTGCCATTGCACTCCAGCCTGGGCAACAAGAGCAAAACTCCATCTCTAAAAAAAAAAAAAAAAAAAAAAACACGGGCTCTGAATCCATCTAGCCTACCTGTAATCTCAAAATCTGCCTACAGCTCTCATTTTCACATCTGTAGCTTGTGGATGGTAATACTACATGACACATCATGAACCAAATAATCCTTGTTCACCACTTACAAAGTATCTTGCACACAGAAAGTTAGCAATAGATGGTTGCCATTATGATTATAGTAAATTCTCTCTCTTCTAGGAAAAATTTAGAGACATCCTTAGCCTCTTGACTCTGTTCACCCTCTTATAAGAGTCACAGATTTCTGCTTGTGTGCTACAGATACTGATGCTCTCAAGGAGGTGAACAGATGTGGTATCCCAAAACTGGACAGAAAGATAAAATACAGACTGTTGAAGAAAGGTCAGGAAGAGGCAGCTGCACAGGAAGAGTAAGTAGAAAACAACATTCAAGGTCCAACCCCTGATGAGGTGCTAAGTGACTGGTGGGAGCAATTCCTGCTGTAATCCAGTTAACATTTAGCATCTAATTATCACTTCTCAGTGGAGTCCAGACTAGATAATTGTGAACTGCAACCTCCGGGCTGCACGGGAAATGTATGATGCTACTAAGCCATGGATTCAATCATTTAGCAGGTACTGCTATCTAGAAGTAAGTAGAGAGACATGGAGAATATTACTCTGGTCAACCAGTGAAGGGTCATCTTTTTTTCTGGATCTGGCCTGCAGTTCAGTGGATTTTAGCCCAACAAGATGTGAATGACTTAATCCAAGATTTCCTTCTATATTCCCTCTCGTACTAGCAGTCATGGACTCTAGAAAACACAATGTGAGATTCCAAACCTCAAGTTCCCTTCATATAGGATGCAAAGCAATGCTAGTGATTCCTCACTTTTGTTTTGTTTTGCTTTTGTTTTCAGGGAGATGACACATTTCCTCATCCTTCCAGTCTTCCAAAATACATTTCCTTAATATCTAAATGAGGTAACTGCCTGGGATAGAATAATGACTAAAACATAAGTCCCAGACCTGAGAAGCTCATAGTCTAATATAAGAGACTAAGGGAGAGGCCAGAGATTTTCAATAGAATAATACATGTAACAAAGTCATGGCGGGTGGTAGAGGTTGTAGTAGCACACAAAATAGGGCAACTAAATCTGCCTGAAAAAGACTTGGAAGGCTTCTCACAGAATTAATGACATGTATGTTACATCTCAAAAATAAATAAAAGAAAAAAAGAGGAAAGGCACTCTGGGAAGACAGAAGGGTGAGTATAATAGAAAAAGGCTTAGCATGTTTGAGCAAAATAAGAAGTTCGTCATCATGTATGCTGTGGAGTAGGGGGCATGATATTGGAAAGACAGGCAGAGAATACAGTGTAAAACATAGTATGAAGAATATTATAAAATAAACCTAGGAGTTTGGATTTAATCTTATAGGTAATGGGAACCAGCAGTGTTTTGTTTTGTTGCATTTTTAAGACAGGATAGTGATACAGACTTTAATTTTTGAATGATCATTTTAAAATTAAAGAGGTAGAGAAATGTGTTAAGATGAAAGAGAATAGAGATAAGAAAAAGTAGGTGTAAGTAGTGTGATGGAAGGGAAGAGAATGGAGATGATAAAGACTAGACAGAACATTGTCACAATGGTCTGGGAGGAAAATGTTGGGATTGTGGACCAGGACAAAGACAGTAGAGATAGAAAACAGGTCAATTTTAAAAGACTTTTGGGGGCCGGACGAGGGGGCTCATGCCTGTAATATCACCACTTTGGGAGGCCGAGGCGGGCGGATCACAAGGTCAGGAGATCGAAACCACGTTGAAACCCCGTCTCTACTAAAAATACAAAAAATTAGCCGGGCGCCGTGGCGGGTGCCTGTAGTCCCAGCTACTCGGGAGGCTGAGGCAGGAGAATGGTGTGAACCCGGGAGGAGGAGCTTGCAGTGAGCCGAGATCGCGCCACTGCACTCCAGCCTGGGGAACAGAGCGAGACTCCGTCTCAAAAAAAGAAAAAAGAAAAAAATAGCCAGGCAATGGTGGCGCGTGCCTGTAATCCCAGCAACTGGGGAGGCAGAGGCATGAGAATCCCTTGAGCCGGGGAGGTGGAGGCTGCAGTGAGCCGAGATGGTGCCACTGCCTTGCAGCCTGGGAGACAGAGCGATACTCTGCCTCCAATAAAATAAAATAAAATAAAATAAATAATAGATTTTTCAGAGATATAAACGAAAAATGCTTGGGAGAACAAGAGTGGAATTAAGAATACACTTGCAATAAAGAGTGGGGTAAAAGTCATGTTGTGGAGTAAGAAAGAGGTGGAAATAGAAGCGTCTCTCAAACAGTAGTGAATGAAGGCTCTTTCCTCATCCTTGGTATAGAGATGATACCAATCCTCAGCACTACTGCATGGAAATCCAGTCATGGAATAAAATGAAGCTAACTGGATTACCTTGGGTCTGCATTCACTAGCTTGGCCTCATTTGAACCACTTCAGTCAACCAGCCCCAGACCAAAAGCTTTAAACTCAAACTCATTTTCCAGGAGCACACTATTCTCAAGCAAAACCAAAATGCTATTCCTTCAGAGAGCCCTGACTTAACCTCAGTTCCCCACAAAGCCGAGCCAAGGACAAAGACATATGTGCAAGAAATTGATAGAGTGGAATTGATAGAGCGTAAAGCAGGGAAGAGTCAACACAAATACACATCAGCTACTGCCACCCACAGCTGGTTGCTCAGTCATCCAAGCATTGTGCCTAAATACCACACTGATTAAGAGCTTTTTTACCTCTCTGGTTCACACCCTCACCATTATTTCTTTTGACCTGTTACAATAGTTTAGTAACTAACAGTATACAAAATACATTAGGAATATGCAAAGTACTATAAAAAAATTACTTGTTGCATATACTCAGATTATCACACCTTAGAGCAGGTCTTATTCTCCAGATTCAATAGAGTTGTTCTAGCTGTAGGTGACTGTCCCTTCCTTCTTGTGTAGACCTTGTTTACTTTTGCATTGTACTGGGTTGAACAATGTCACAACCCAAAATTTTTGTCCCCCATGCTCAACTCCTCCTGCAGAACCTCAGAATATGGTCTTATTTGGAAATAGGGTCTTTATAGTTGCAAGTAGTTAAGATGAGGTCATACTGGATTAGGCTGGGCCCTAAATCCAATGGCTGGTGTCTTCATAAGAGAAAGGAGAAGGAGATTCAGAACACAGAGGAAGGGAGAAGGTGATGTAAAACTAGAGGCAAAGATTTGAGTGATGTATCTACAAGCCATGGAACACTAAGGACTGCCAGCAAATCACCAGAAACTGGGAGAGAAGCGTAAGATGGTTTCTCCCTCAGAGCCTCCAGAAGGATCAGTCCTGGCAGCATTTTGATTTCAGACTTTGTTGGCTTCTTGTATGTCTTCTTTTTCTGTTTGTTTGTTTTTTGTTTTTTGTTTTTTGTTTTTTTTTATTTTGAGACAGAGTCTTGCTCTGTCACCCAGGCTGGAATGCAATGGCGTGATCTTGGCTCACTGCAACCTCCACCTCCCAGGTTCAAGCGATTCTCATGCCTCAGCCTCCCAAGTAGCTGGGATTACAGGCACCTGCCACCATGCTTGGCTAATTTTTTGTATTTTTAGTAGAGATGCGGTTTTTCCATGTTGGCCAGGCTGGTCCCGAACTCTTGACCTAAAGTGATCCACCCACCTTGGTCTCCCAAAGTGCTGGGATTACAGATATGAGCCACTGTGTCTGGCCTGTCTTCTTTTGATAAATGTCTGTTCATGTCTTTGCCTACATTTTAATGGGATTGTTTGTTTATTCCTTTTTCAACTGTTTAAGTTCCTTATAGATTCTGGATATTAGAACTTTGTCCTTTGCATAGTTTGTGAATATTTTCTCTCATTCTGTAGGCTGTCTGTTTATTCTGATGATAGTTTCTTTTGCTGTGCAGAAGCTCTTTAGTTTAATTAGGTCCCACTTGTCAATTTTTGTTTTTGTTTCAATTGCTTTTGAGAACTTAGTCATAAATTCTTTGCCAAGGCCAATGTCCAGAATAGTGTTTTCTATAGTTTCTTCTAGGATTCTTATAGTTTGAGGTCTTACCTTTAATTCTCATCCATCTTGAGTTAATTTTTTTATATGGTGAAAAGTAGGGGTCCAGTTTCATTATTTTGTATATAGATAACTAACTATCCCAGCACTATTTATTGAATAGAAAATCCTTTCACTATTACTTATTTTTGTTGACTTGGTCAAAAATCAGATGGCTGCAGGTATGCAGCTTTATTTCTGGGTTCTCCACTCTGTTCCATCAGTCTATGTGTCTGTTTTTGTACTAGTACCATTCTGTTTTGGTTACTGTAGCCCTGTAGTATAGTTTGAAGTCAGGTAATGTGATACCTCTGACTTTATTCTTTTTGCTTAGGATTGCTTTGGTTATTCGGGCTCTATTTTGATTCTACGTGGATTTTAGAATACTTTTTTCTAATTCTATGAAAAATGACATTGGTAGTTTGACAGAATCGTGTTCAATGTATAGGTTACTTTGGGCAGTATGGCCATTTTAACAATACTGATTATTCTAATTCATGAGCATGGAACGTTTTTCTATTCGTTAGTAGCATCTATGATTTCTTTTAGCGTGTTTTATAGTTCTTTTTGTAGAGATCTTCCACCTCCTCAGGTAGATGTATTCCTAGGTATTTTATTTCTTTGTGGCTCTGTCTTAAAACAAACAAACAAAAAGCTTTCAGTTACCTTTACCATAAGGGTTATGGGAAGTCTCTCTGAAAAATGTTCCCAGATTATTCTTGTTTTAGACATAAGCATTGATGATCTATATTGATGCAAATGTAACATGGAATGGAGAATTTTTACAAATGGTGTCATTACCAGCTATTACTGACATAGCTTTAATTTGTGCATTAAGTTTAGCAGCCAATTACCTAACAGGTCATCAAGGGAAGGACACAGAAGAGGCAAGCATTGATAATGAAAGGTCTATATCACAGGTGTGCTCAGAAAAGGCAAGCATGGGTAAGCAAGCTCAGGGAGCACTGTCAAGAAAACATGAGAAGCAAAAGAAAAATATTGCTAGAAGGGCTCCAGGAAGAATTTTTCCTTATTTAGTAACTTGGGCTGAGACTTGACCTCTGAAATATTAAGTCTTCATTTATCTCTCCTCTACATACATACACACACATACACACACACACACACACACACACACACACACACACAGAACACTTCTATAATTTTAGCTCCACATTCAGGAAAGAAGTAATATTCCATTCCATGATGACCATTATAGCTATTGCTATGTGGTTAATGAGTTAATATATTCAAAACACATAGATGTGGGCCAGACACATGTTAAGTACTATGTAAATGTCAGCAATTACTATCATTATGTCCATCCATTTTTTTCCCACAAAACATTACTGGGACTATCTTAAATGCCTAACACTGAGAAATCAAATATGATTCCTAATTTTGAGGATTTTGGTTAAAAACAGGTGGTGGTGTTCAAATCTATTAACCTTATGAATTAAGCATTTTTATTCCCATTATATTCATGAAGAATTCAAGATTCAAAGAAGTGACTTGCAAATACACCACTCATAATTAATGAAGTTTGGACTTCAAACCAGGCTGTCTAAACTGAAATCAGAGCTAAAGCTCCAAGTGTGAGATGCACGATTGCCATAGCTGTAGCAGACCAATGATTCAATGATTTGGAAAAGGAGGCACAAGAGCAAGATGTAACTAATTCTGCCTGAGAAAACTGGAAAAAGCTTAGAGAAAAGGTGACATGTAAGCAGAGAAGATTTCAAAAAAAAAAAAAAAGAGAGAGGGCAGGGAGGTAAGAGGGTATTTCAGCCTAAGGCTCAATGCCTTGTTTTGCTATGGGGTCAAATGAACTCTGATAGCTATTTAAACCCAATAGCTTTCCTCTCCTTGTTTGGGATAGTTGGTCTGTTCATTCAATTAGTATTTATTAAGCAACTGCTTTGTATAAGACCATATTAAGCACTGATATACATAAAAAGAAAACTCCAAAATAGATTCCACCCCCCAGGATCTTCCTGAAGGAAGGAGCTGACTAGGTTAGCTCCTCTCTTAGTCCTCAGTTCTTGCAATTTGTGTGTAGTTCTTTCACTATGGCATGGAGAGCAGGTATAAAATAGAGCATTGCAGCGGGCTGAGTGTTTGTGTACTTCTAAACTGCTTATGTTTCAATCCCAACACCCAGAGACTTGTATTAGAAGGTGAGACCCTTGGAAGGTAATTAGATTGTAAAGGTAGAGCCTTCATGAATGGGATTAGTGCTCTTACAAGAACCCTTACAAGCTCTTATAAGAGAACTTGCTTCCTTTTTCTCTCCTTCCACCACATGAGGAAACAAGGATAAATCTATAACTTAGAAGAAGTTCTTCACCAGAACCCAACCATGCCAGCACCCTGATCTCTGACTTCCAGACTCCAAAACTGTAAGAAATAAATGCTTGTTGTTTTAAGTCACCCAGTCTATGGTAATTTGTTACAGCAGCTTGAACACACTAAAACAAGCATAGTGCCTGTTACTCTAGGAATGACTATCTGATATTCCATAATACAGGTGACAAAAGATAGTATTATTTCCAGGAGAAGCAAAATGTATTCAGTGCCCAAGAATGACAAATTTGAAAAGAATTAGGACTCTAGTTTAATCTAGACAAGAAATATGAAATTTGGTCCAAAACTGAGTTGGAAGAGAGCACGATATTTCCATAGATAGCGTTTATTTTGAGAAAATTCTGAGCTGGAAATATGAAGAGGTAAGCTCATGGCATATGCAGGGTGGCAGAGTCAGAACTTGAATCCAGTTCAATTCAATAAGGCAAATGTTAGCAAGCCCTCTCCTTTGAACCTGGCAAACATTGTGAGAACCTCTCATTGGTTTGGTGGAGAGAAGGAAAGTGACTGAAAAATCTAAGTTGTTATTAATGCATCTTAAAACCTATTACATTTTTTATGATTTTGTGGAACAGCGTAATTAAACCACATGCAGCATGCTTTACTTGCCTCAGGGAAAGCTCACTGGATAAACAAGATATGGTTCCTCCCTTGCTGCTTCCACTGTCAAGGTTAATAGGAAAAAAATCTAAATAAGTATTACTGTTCCTAGCAACAACAATAATAACAGTGGCAAACAATTAAGAACTGCCTTTTATATGCCAGGTACTTTATCCTTGTTTTCCCTGATCCTTTCACATATTCTTTGAAGTAGGTATTATTATCCCCATTTTGCATGTAAGTTGACCAATACTCGGGGAAATTTAGAAACTTTCCCAAAATGACACAGCCAGGAAGTGGCACAGCTGGGACTCAAACCTAGATTAACTCTAAAGTCTACAGTATAATAATGCTCAGTGTACATGAAAAGGAAGCAATATCAGACCTTATAATGCGGGGCAAAATGGCAATACAGGAGACCTGAATTCAAATCTTGGTTGTGCCACTTGCTAACTCTGTGAGCCTACAGCTAGTTGCTAAACACATGACCTTTAGGTACAAGATTACAGTTAATGAGAGAATTGGATAAGATTAGATGTTGTAAATGTGCCAAAACCAATACCTAGCGCATAACAGATTCTCATTTAAAGCTAGTCAAACCTAAATAACCAAGTATATTTCATTCTAAGGAAACCCAGAATAATATGCCAAAATCAGAATTTACCAAACATGCTTCTGTTTCCATTTCCAAACAAAAGAATTCCTGTGTTATACCATCAATAGAAAAATATTCCCAAAGTGTGTAAAAGATCGTTTGATTTACAAACATTAACTTTATACAGGTCCCCAGGCACAGTGATTTCATCAAGCAAGGTATATCTGAGGTCTGGTGACGAAGACCCTATATTCCTCCTGCATCGCTGATTTTTAAAAACTGCTTCCAAAACAAATCATTAGAAACTACATAGAATTTAATCACTCTATTCTTTACTCTTCAAGTCAATGGTGACTTACAAATGGTAAAGGGAACTAAAATGTACTGTGTGCCTATCATGTGCCAGTTTTCTTACATAAATCCCACCAGGTAGGTTTACTTACAAGGTTCACAAACACTATACTCTTGATAATTTCAGACCCTGGAATGGAATTATCAAGATCTCATCAGTCATTCCAACTCCTAGAGGAGTAATTAATCTATCTGCAAAGATTTCTCTCATCTGTAATTACAGTGGCCATATATCCTGGGCTTCTTAGTTCAGTTTAAATATTCTCTCTTGTTGCCAGACCATGTCTCCCAACTTTGAGTTTGGATGATAGACTCTTGGTATCTTTAATTTAGAGTGAATTTAAACCACATATTTCTCAGAAAGAAGTAGGGAGGGAGGGAGGNGGGTACAAAATACTGCTGATACTCTGCCTACTGCTATTGCTGTGAGTAGTAAAGTCCTATGTCTCTGACCCAGGCATCTCATGTCTGCCTACACCTGTGCTTGAACAGAAAGAATCTACAGAGAAAGGAACTAGGAATCAGGGAAGCATCCCCTAAAATATTCTGTGCCATCTTCAGATTATTTTATGTTGATGAAGCAATTTTATATAGTTCTCAGGTTCTCCTCTTGAAAAGATTCAGAAGGCTGTGAGACATTTGAGAGCAATGACTATATTTTGTTTACCTTTGTGTCTGGCTTGGAATCTAAAACAATACCTAGCATAATATGGATATTTAGTAAAGAAAGAGGAAAGAAGGAAGGAAAAAAGGAAGGAAGGAAGGAAGGAAGGAAGGAAGGAAGGAAGGAAGGAAGGAAGGAAGGAAGGAAGCGAGGGAGGGAAGAGGAAGGGGGGAGCCAGAGATAGACAGACAAAGAAAGAAAGAAAGCCTTTCCTCCTCACCCACACATGGGCCACATGAAGCAGCAGCACATTTATCCAGGAAATTGATGTAGTAGCCACAAGGGATTCATTTACAAGGGGAAACTATAGCCCTCAAATAGGCAAAAAGTAAGAATACATCAAGCTAAGCAGTAAAGCCTCATCCATTTGCAGGTCTATCTGCCCTAACCCTCTCCTTTTATGTTATTCATGGTCATTTGTAGAACTAATCAATTGCCAGATGAGGTGTGAATTTGGTGGGCTTAAAAAAAATTTTTTTTTTTTTGCTTGTATTTGGCAAGACCACCTCTCCTCTCCTGACAAATTAATTACCTGTGAATACCTCCCAGCAGCCCCAGACTTTCTTAGATGAAAGAATAGTGGGTATATGTGCTCACTGTTTCAAAATGTGAGCATAATAAATGAAGTGATCAAAACCCAGGGCTCTGACCTGAAGCCAAGGACAGAGAGCCTGCTGTACATTCTTCACAACATTGTTTTCATCAGCATCAAGTTCCTCAGATCACAGTTCCCAGGGCTGCCAGCAGAATGGATTTAATATCGCCACGTGGGAAGAAGAAAAAGCCACAGGGGTGAAGGAGCTATTAGAAAGAGAGAGGCCTTAAAAAGTTCTCCTAGAGAGCTTCCTAAAGACAGGGGAGAAGGCACAGCAGTGAAGCACTGGGGTCCTACTGCCATGGAGAAGCTCCCCTACCTTTGGCGGCAACAGGGCTGGAGGATAATGGGTTGCTGGACCTGCACAGGGTGCTAGTGCTGGTTCTGGCTACAGCAACTTTCAGTGATCTATTAGCACTTAGGGCTACAATTTTCCTTACATTTGCAGGAGTTTGCTTCCAGGTTACCTTGCAATTTCTTCTTAATTATTCCACCTGGATCTGTGTCTCCAGCTGGTTTTAAGTGTCTCAAGGGCAGGAACCAAGATTGCCATTTCATTTGTAACTTCCTACAGTGCTGAGTAGCAAAATAACATTTGTATAATGCTCTACGGTTTGCAGATTGCTTCCTGCGCATTAGCTCATTTGTTCTTCACCATAACCCTGAGAAGTGGGAACTATTATTATCTTTATTTTGTGTAATCAGAATTCAGTGCACACGTGAAGGCTGCTTTATCTCTGGATGATTAGTCCATTTCATTAAAAGGCTAACACGGTTTTCTTAATGTCCTGGGCACTTATAACACATATAGAAGAAAGGAAAATGTGCACAACTTTGTGAAAGGGGAACTCTATGCAAGTTACTGGCTTGGAGAATTTTGAGTGTAGGTTTTAGTTTAGAAAACCTCCCAGGAATATATAGAGATGTGACAAAAAATGGGACGACATGAGCCAGGCATTCATCTTCAAGTGCATCCATTTGAGAAGGTTGCAGAAAGCCCTGGGAGACAAGCTCCTGAACTCTCAGTGTAAGTTTTCCAATCCTCCTAGACACCAAGTAGTGCCAGGCGGGGTGTCAGAGCCCCCGCATCGAAAAGTAGTTGGCTTGCAGGTCGTAGGGTAGTGAGAATTGATTGACAACAGTATAGGTTTGAAAAGGTAAGTTTCATTAGATAGAAAGAATGTTGCAGAAGAATGCAGCAGGGCGCCTCAGCAAGACAAGACTGAGTGTGCCACCGTGGATTTTTCCTTAGGGGCATTCATGGACCTTAACGCGGGAGCTGAAGGGTAATTTGGACCATGTTAGCCACATAGGCCATGATAAACGATTAAATTTGTAGACATTTTGGTGCCTTGATGTTAGCAAGGGTTGCACAATGAGTTTTGACATGCACACATTCTGGAGATGTATAAAAAATCTAGTTACTTATAAATTTCGGGGGAAGAAACCAGGTATCAGATGCTGTCTTTAGATAAGAGGGAAGTCTAATTACTTCTAAATTCCTCAGATAAGCTTTTCCTCTGGATGGCCTGCTTGATGGTCACCGGGTGATCTCCTTCTCTCCTCAGTGCTGTCTATAGCTGAATAAGTAACACATCTTATACATACATGTTCATGCTTTTGTGAATGATTAAATCTCATTTAATTTAAGCTTGACTTTGTTCACAGTAGACTTTTTCTTCATTATACGTGTTCTCAAACAACAAGTGCTGGAAGAATAACTGCTTTCACGTGAGAACCATTACATTTGGAAGGGGTCCACATATGGTAAGGTAGGTGGTCTCGCTGCCTGAGAGCCAGTGTGAGATCTGGAAATGAAGCCTGGGTTCCTGAGCTGCAGATGATCTTCAGGAAGTGTGTGAGTGGGTCAAATGTCGTATTGAGCAGAGTGGATACCACAGCACTGCCCTACTCCTAAGTGATGTTTAAATGCCTTGCTTAAGTTTCTTCAGATCTCATCAATGCTGTGTTCTAAGGAGACTTGATCCAAGAAAAGGGGGTCACTTAAGGAGAGAAACAGTAAACAGGGAAGAGAGCTCATCACCATCACTATCATCTTCACTTGTCCCAACAGATCCAGTTTGGAACTCCAGAAAATACTCTGGTAGAAATAAGAAATCTATTCTTGTATCCATATCAATAGCATCTTTATCATCATCACTTCTCCCATAATAAATCTATGCAGTCAATACAATTTCAATCAAAGTCTGATGAGTTTCTTCATGGAACATTCAAACTGATTCTAGAATTTATTTGGAAGAGAAAATGGGCAAGAATAGCTAAGAAAATTTTATGAAATAAGAGAATTGGGACCAGCCCTCCTAGGTGTCAAGACTTATTAAAAACTATAGCAATTATATGGCATCAGTGTAGGAGTAAATAGGTTATCTAAAAATAATCAAAAACTGAAACAGATCCATGTTTATGTAGGAACTTAATATTCAATAAAGTTAACACTTTGTGAAGAAAGAACAGATTGGTAAGTGATACTGGAAATAATAGACTTACTTTTGAAACAAGAGAAAATTTGTTAATATAAAGATTCCATATAAATTAAACTCAAAGTGTTAAAAGACAATATTGGAGAATGTATCTATGACTTTGAGGGTAGGAAAAGTTCTCCTTAAACGAGATGCAAAAACACACAAAAAAAACTTTAAAAGAATTATAAATTCAGCTACCTCACAATTTAAAACTTCTGTTTGTCAAAAGATACCATAAGCAGAGTTAAAAACACAAGCAAAAATAGAAAATATTTGTATCATATAGAAAAAATAATTAATATCCCGTATCAATAAGAAAGCATGAAAAAAACAGGCAACATATATTTCCAGGCAGAAAAACAGGCAACATATATTTCCAGGCAATTCACAATAAAGGAAATATAAACAGCAAATAAACATGTAAATGTATACTCAACCTCACTGATCATTAGCATGTTCAAACCACAAATGCTATACCTTTTCATTTTTCACGCACAAGATCATTAGACATTTTTAAAGTGCTGACAAATTTGACAAGAGTATAAAGAAAATATTACTCTCAACTGCTGTTGGTTGAAATGTACACTGGAATTGCCACTTTGGTGGTCATGGGGCAGAACAAGTGGAAGCTAAAAATGTGTACCTCTTTTGATCCTGTGCATCTACTTCTTGATGGCTTCCCTCAAGAAATTCTTGCACAAGCGAGCCGTAAAGATGTTTGTTGCAGCATTGTTTGTGCAAGTAAAAAACTAGGATTAACCAAAATGTCCATTGATAGAGAAATGGTTTTTAAAACTAGAATGCACACACCCTAGGGAACTCTGCAGTAGTTAAAGATAGTAAGTTATCTATACCTATTAGCCTGGGTTGATCTCAAAAACATACCAATTGAAGAAGAAAAGCTGTAGAATACTATATATTACCTCCAGGGAGAAAAAATACATGTGTATGCCTAGCAAAAGATCAGGAAAGATAGGCCAAAAAATGGCAAGCGTAATTACCTCTCAATAGAGGGGTAGGGGACTAAGAATGAAATTGAGGAGAATAAATGACTGAGGGGCCCTTTGGCCTCATCTATCTGTAATATTTCCATTTTTAACAGGGATATTGTATTTTTGTTTAATTAAAATGTAATTTTAGCCGGGCATGGTGGCTCACGTCTGTAACCCCAGCACTTTGGGAGGCCAAGGCGGGTGGATCACCTGAGGTTGTGAGTTTGAGACCAGCCTGACCAACATGGAGAAACCCTATCTGTACTAAAAATCCAAAAAATTAGCTGGGTGTGGTGGCACATGCCTGTAATCCCAGCTACTCAGGAGGCTGAGGAAGGAGAATCTCTTGAAGCCGGGAGGCAGAGGTTGTGGTGAGCTGAGATCGTGCCATTGCACTCCAACCTGGGCAATAAGAGCAAAACTCCATCTCAAAAAATAATAATAATAACAATAATAATTAATTTTAAACCAAAACTGTTACTTGCTATTTATTGAAAATGCATGTATCAGACACTATGCGAAGTGCTTTACAGACATCTATTTCATCTGAAACCGAAAACAAGTCTCCATGTATTTTTACTATTCCCACTTTATAGATAAGAAAGCTGAGCCTAAGAGATGACAAGTTATGAGTCTGTCCAGTTACACTGTCTACAGTTTGCTGCCTTGCTTAGAGATGGCCTGTCTCCTTGACCATGTATGAATCTTTCTTTAGTGCAGATATCAGGAATCTGAATTTCTGGGGCAAAACATATGCACAGAGGCAGCTTCAACAGATTCATCCCCTTCAGAGCTGCTGTGACAGTTTACACCAGATTAACTTGCAGTTTCCAGAAAAAGAGCAAACTCTGGCCTAGAAACTGGAAGCACCAGAACCAGTCCCAGTACTCCAGTTCACAGTCTCACCCACTTCCCTCCACATACTCTCCATAATGAGACTACATTCCAGTCCTACACTAAGGTTTCAGAAATGCTGGAGTCGATGGGGCAATGGTTAACATTCATTAAGTGAGAGTCAAAGGCCAAGCAGTGTTAATCTTCCATTGAATGGGCCCCGCAGCTACTGGCAGTGGGTTTTAATTGGGTTTTCTATTAAAGCAATTTTCTCCTCAGTGATTTATCATAAAGAAATGACACAATTAAGTCTCATTTGGAAACACTAATGAATTATTTAGCATGGACCAAGCAAACAGAAAACATGACCTCCATTAGCCTCATCTGAGGTGAAGGAAGAAAATCCTGAAGAAACAGACTAATAAGAATGTAGGAAATGGGAGCATGAAGAGTTACATATCAAAACAGCTTTCTACATCATCTCCCTCATTCTACTCGACCTCCCATCCCAATTTATTAAATAACAATTCACAAGACAAATCTTTGTAAAATTGCATCTTGATCTATTTTGTGCCCGTTTTTCACTAACCCAGCTAATAAGGATGGTCCCTTAGTCTGTTATTCAACCCTCATCTTCTCCAGTTCCTCCCTTTCTGGCTTTTATCTTTATTCTCCCACAGAAATAGGATGTGGCTAAATCCCTAAGCTCACAAATGTCTTCTTAAAGATCCTCTCCTCACTCATCCTGAGCATCCCATTATCTCTGCACAGATGGAAACTTAGAAGGAAAACTAGGCTTCGTTTGTCCTCATACCAACAACAGCAGAGATAATGTCCAGATCTAAAATCGCAGCACATTCTTGATAGATTTTAGCTAAGCTCAGCAGTAGCTTCCATCATAAACATATTTTACTTCTGCCTGTGTGACGAAGATAAAAATGTCACAATTCACAGCAGCCATTTCTGACTCCAACAGTATGAAGGGATATTTCTCCATACAGTCAGCTTTCCGAAGTCTGCTGCTAAACTGGCTCTCCAAATAATGTGTGTGTGTGCATGTGCACATGTGTATGTGCACAAATACACATACACATCAACTAATTTGCAGCATTTGCCAATTTCTGTGGTGTAAATACTCCCACTACGGCCAACCTCAAGCTCCAGTGGGCCCCAGATTCCTGAATATCTGACAATCAATTCTTCAGAGCCAGCACCAGTAGATCCCAGTCTTATAGAAGATTCCAGAGTCTTATTGAAGACCTAATTGGATTCTTTCCATGTGGATTGCATGCGGAAAGTAAGCCCCAAAGGCAGAAAAACAAACAGCAACAGAACTGTCTGCTTGTTAACTGAAATTGGCTGTGAACTCAAAGAACTAACGTAGCCAATGGAAGACTTTGGGGAGGGGAGAACAGCAATGAGAAATTCCTGTAACAGTCTCCTCTAAGGACTTTTAAAATCAGGATATTTTAATTTGATTTAAATGATTTGCAATGTTGTAATATAAATTCCCCCTGTAAATTGGAGCCTTCAGTGAAAGTCAGGCCCCTCTCAACCCTGTGCAGATAAGTATTCTTGAGAGTAAGAACATATCAGGCGGTTTCTAGCATGGAATAATGTAATAAGGAAAAGAACAATACACACCCAGTGCTGAGGCTGAGATAATCCCAATAAACTGAATTTACTCAGTAGAAGCAGAGAAACAGAGCTAATGGAGGAAAACAGCCCATCTCACCCCCACATTTACCTAAAAGTCCTGCACAGAGACTTTTAGGTAAATGTCCCTCACTGCCAGAGGAATAAAGTTGAAGTGAATTCCACTTGACTCTCATAAGCCAGGGTGATCTCAGCAGAATCTGCATTACAGAGTCAAAGTATATTACTTTCTTCCATGTTCTATCTTTATTGTAACATGTCTTAGACACCAAAAATAATGAGGCAGACTGGAAGAGTCAAAACTCCCATTGTCAGCCAGACATAAACCTAGCAGAGAATAAACTTGGATGTGAGCAAAGCATTTGTTCAACAGGTCAGCGGCCATATAGTCATGCCAGATCTGGAATCTAGGAGGCAGGCACTAGTGAGTGAGGAATAGAGGAGAAACACTTTCCAAATGGTCAAGTAAGGTGCTTTGTCCAGAAAGTCATTACAGTCAAGTTGGACAGAAGTTCAGTGAGCCAAAGACAGATAAGCTGCACTTCCATAACCAGGGGTTCAGCAGAAGCAGGAGAAAGAAAGAGGCAGTAATCCCAACAGATAACCCAAGAGCCAGAAGGGCAGCTTTCTCCAGATGGCACTTGGGGACTTTGATTGCTGATCATAAAGACAGCAGTGGAATGCTCTCTGCTCTCTTGCCCACCCATGTGGGTGAGCAAATGTCAGCCTGTGGCTGCTGGCTGCTAGGAAGAGGAGACCCACTGCCCGTGGCTGCAGCTGGCAGCCTCCTCAGGTGATGTTAATGGTCTCTCAGCTCTGTGGTCAGGTAGGTTTCAACACTGTAGGCTACCAACTTTCTTGATTAAACTACAGGTGGACAACAAGTAGTCATCTTTTGTCCATTTTTTTCCATTCTGTGGGACACCAGCTCTCCAGGAGAAGCCCCTGCCAGTTGAATGGGTTGAATTCATCCCCATGTGATGAGTTCTAACTGTGTGAACCTTTCAGCTTTGGAAACCATAGAGGAAAACACAGTATAACAGCTCTGATTGAAGGCACAGTAATATTTTAATAGACAATTTGATGATCAGCAAAATAAAAATTAGACAGCATTAGCAAACACAAATATCCAAGGAGCCCAGTAACAGCAGCCATATTATAGACCAGGAATATCAAAGAATATCACCTATGACTCTACAGAGTCTTATATGCCCCCTTTGCACAGAGAAGAATGAACTTGTGGGTGAAGGACTTATGAGAGAACTGATGATCTTTAAACACTTGCACATTTTTTCATAGGAATAAATCCTTTTGGTCTTAAGCATCACGCCGCTCAGAGAAGAAGGAGCTTGGCAATTAGCATGCTGCCTGCACACTAAGAAAATCTCACACAGTCAGATACACCCTGGAATTCATCCTAGTGATTTTATTAAGTCTCACTCAGCTCTAAATTACGGATTCAGAGCTCAGAAATGGCACCACAGGAGGCTGAAAGAAGTCATTTAGATTCCCGACGTTTCCGCGTCCTTCTGAGTTGTCTGGCCAACATGCTGTTGCTGAGTAAGTTAGACAAGAATCTGAAGTACCTCACCATCTCTCAAAGCCACCACTTTTCTCCATCCGGCTGGTGGTCCCTAGCTCTAGACCCCCATTCCTTCCAGGGGGTCTTCCTAAATCCAGTCTCACCCCTTCCTAACTTCTACATAGTATCCCAGAGTGATCTTTCTGAAGAACAGGTCTGATTATGTTGCTCTATTTAAAACCATACAATAGTTTCCCATTGCTCTTAAGATGAAGGACAAACTCGGTAATATAATTTAGAAGGCCCAGCATAGTTTGCCCCTCCCTTCCTTGTTAGCTTCCTCCCTCTGCACCGTCCTCACCACAACCCCTCATGCCCTCCTGCTCCAGCAATACTGAACTCGAGTCTGGAGCAACGAACTCTCTCCCATGCCTGGACCTTCACATCTGCTGGTCCCTCTGGCTAGAATAGTGATCCCATTGTGCCTTTGACTAATTAAATCTGATTCACTCCTCCAGGTTGAATGAAGTTTATTCTGGGAAGTTTGTCCTGACTCCAAGGCCTGAGTGTAGGACTCACAGCTCTGGCCAACATCTGCCACCACCCTTATCACACCCTCATCTGTCACCACTACTGGCTCATCTGGCAGCCATGCCACCCTGCTCTGTAAGTTCTGTGAAGTCAGGCACTGTGCTTGTCTGGTTCACAGATCTATCTCCAGCCCCTAGCATAAAGCCTGCTAGACAGAAAAAGCATTTAAGAGTTCATACAAGCGTTACTCTCTGTCTTTACCATACCATAGAACACCATGAAGCGTGTTCTACTTTCTCAATGACTCTTGCTTTGTTTTATACATTTAGGAATATTGATTGCATATCTTCTGACAATTCAATGAAGAAAAATATTAATAATCCATAGATAAATGGCTGAAAGATATGAAACAGTAATTTATAAAAGAAATTAAAAGCCAAAAAACACACTCAGTCTTACCAACAATAAAAAAATACAAATTAAATAACAAAATATGAACTTTGTCTATAAGTGTGTCAAATGCTTTTAAAGATTATTAATAGCTGTGTTGGCAAGAATGTACGGTACTCACACAGTAAAGCAGTATAAATTGGAACAATTTTTTAGAAGATAGTTTGACAGCATCTATCAAAATATAAAACAAAATGCCCTTTGTATTAGTCAGGGTTCTCTAGAAGGACAGAACTGATAGGATAGATGTATATAAATGAAAGGGAGATGATTAAGGAGAATTGACTCACAGAATCAAAAAGTGAAGAGTCCCATGACAGGCCATCTGCAAGCTGAGGAGCAAGGAAGCCAGTGGTGGACCAGTTCGAGTCCCAAAACCTCAAAAGCAGGGAAGCAAACCGTGCAGTCTTCAATCTGTGGCCAAAGGCCCGAGAGCCTCTGGCAAACCACTGGTGTAAATCCAACAGTCCAAAAGCTGAAGAACTTGCAGTCTGATGTTTGAGGGCAGGAAACCTCCAGCATGGGAGAAAAATGAAGGCCAGAAGACTCAGCAAGTCTAGTCTTTCCACGTTTTTCTGCCTGCTTTATCCTAGCCATGTTGGCAGCTGATTCAATGGTGCCCACCCAGATTGAGGGTGGGTCTGCCTATCCCAGTCCACTGACTCAAATGCTAATCTCCTTTGGCAACACCCTCACAGACACACCCGGAAACAATACTTTGCATCCTTGAATCCAATCAAATTGACATTCAATACTAACCACAATAGCCTTCCACCTACAACCCCACTTTTAAGAGTCTCATGCTCTATCAGCTGAACTAGCCGGGCACCTACAATCCCACTTTTATACCATGGAAAAACTAACACAAATTGCCATGGATACATATACAAGAATTTCCATTAAAGCACTGTTGACAGTGGTGAACAATTAGAAGCAATATAAATGCCCATGAATAGGGGACTGATTAAATATATGATGCTAAATCATATAATAAAATACAAAGCAATTGTTAAAAAGAACAATGTGATCTTAAAGCAACAAAGAAAGGGCTATATGTGGAAAGCCGTCCATGATTAGTAACTAAATGAAAAAAAAAAAAAAAAAACAAGACAGAAAGGATATATATTAACTATTGCCATTTTTAGTTTAGAGCAAAGCAAGCAGGAGTGAAACCGTACCCTGAATAACAGTCCCTGATTCACTAGACTTTCAGAGAGTAAATAGATGATGTATTTGAACACAGTAGGAACTCCAATGCTGTTTGAATGTTAATTTCAGAAGGGCTAATGTAAACACCCAGCAAGGAGGACAGATACTTAGCAGGAATCCTGGGTATTGAGGCAAGGCCCTATGCCAGTAACCCATTAAGACGTAAGTGTCAGCAATAGTTGTTTACTTAGCACTTCAGAGTTTGTAAAGTACTTTCATAGATATTCTCTCATTTAATTTAATACTCTCAACTTCTTGAGATTAGTATCCTTATACTGTGATCAGGAAATCTTCAGATAATTTAAAGGAGTAAACTCTGCCACCTCTACAAAGGCAGAGATCAAGTCTGATCAATTTCCCCACAATAGTCCAAGCTCCAGTATATTATCAAAAAAAAAAAAAAAAAAAAAAGTGCTCAAAATGTATTTGGTGAGTGAGTGAATGTAAGCAAATTTGCCCCAGCTCTTCCATTTCTAGATGGGGCACCTGTTTCCACCCAACACGACCACTGCCAGGAGCTAGGCAGGCAGCAGGTGACTATATGAAACAAGAGGTCAGGAATAAAAACCAATACGTGCAGTGGCCTCAGCCCCAACTCCTAGAGTAGTGAAAGCCAAACTCTCCAGGGCAGAAACAATGGCAGCTCTAACAGGTGCCTCTGCAGTGCAGACTAACCAGGGGTGACAGATGCCAGCACTGCAGTCCAGGAGAATACCTGGGGCACTGGGATTTCTGTGAGTTCCAGCTCCCCCACCCTCCGGAGATGTCTCTTGCAACAGAATGTGGTGGAATGGTGCACAGACCTGACCTAACGTCTTTGTTCTGCCCCTTACTACTTTCATGAACTAGGGCAAACCATATAACTTCTCTAAGCCTCCAGTTCCTTTCCTATAAAGTAGGGATGGTCATAGTTGCTACCTAACAGGGATATAAAGGATTAAATAAGATAATGTAGGTAAAGGACTTAGCAGAGCATCTGAGACCTGGTGAGCACTCAATAGTTTGCTATTCATTTCTAATTATGACATGGTAGGCTAATCATAAAAAGTATGGCTACAGAAAATCTTCAGAGAACACATTAAGCAAAAATGTATGTTTGTAAATGCATGCATATTCATGTGTGCATGTCTGCAAGTGTGTTTAAGAAGAGCAAGGAGTCTGGGTCCTGAGCAGATGTGATTTAACATTCTGATAATAGAAAAGAGGTTGTTTTGAGAAGCTCTCTGGAGAGTGGGATTCTCCAACTGTGTTACCGCCCATTTGGAAAATCATTAAGACAATTAATCCTCAGGCCCAAACCAAAGGCTGAAGTCTCCCCAGATCTTTCTCCCCTGTCTGGGCAGCCTTTGTAATATCACTTCACACACATGGGCACAATTGAGGATCCGGTAAGAAGAAGGCATTCTAATTGGAAGCGTGCTGTTTCATCATTCAGCCCCCCAAGTAGTGATGTTTTGCTGCTTGATTATTGTTAAAACTGAAAGTGATGCCGCAGCTTGCTGTGCTTTTGTGTCCCAATCACATTTATGTATCAAGTCTCTATTCCAACATGGTACCAAATTGAAGATGCCTCCTTTAGCAATTTTGCTCAGAGTCTATAAACATTGAAGAAATAAAAAGAAATCACTTTTCTATTATCACTAGTCTCCTATCTGAAATTGTTCACATCCCTGTTGTTAATAGAGCAGCACCAATCACTAGAACTCATCACTAGAACTCAGCTGTGCTTTTCCCACTGACAATGTTGCCAAAATCCTCTGAACAGGCTACGCAGAGGTGTCAGAGCTTGGGCTGAGCCATCTTTCTCACTAGAACCACCTGACACAGATCTTAAGAACTGTCATTGAGGGGCCCAGGAGACAAAGAGGAAGGCGCAACTCCACACCAGCCCCCACCCAAAAGAATAGGAAAATCGAGTATTTCCCCAAGCAAAATTGCTTGTGTACTTTGTCTTTCCAGAAGAGAGAAAAGAGCAGCATGGTATACTCCCCATCCATGTGCCAAAATCCTGGTGAGCTGGCATAGGGGTGGCCTGCACCACTCAATGGGGGCTCATTCTCCTTTTCAAGAGACAGCACAGCCTGGATGTGGGGTCAGGTGCTCGTCGGCCTATTTTAAGGACACCAGAGTCAGAATGCACAGCAGGAATACAGAAAGCCTGATGGGTGGGATGCAAGAAGGGAAGGAAAATTGGCTTTGAGTATTACCTTGGTAAAAGGAAACCTGGGTAGCCCCTTCCAGTGGTCCCTAAATGAACTGTCTACTAAACAGGAGTGTCCCAGTGATATTTCTGAAGGCTCAACACAAACGTTTCTGTTCAGTTCCACCAATATATATAGATCATGGTCCTAAATGCTGAGTATATGAACGTGACTGTAAAAATAAATACAGCACAGTTCTGGTCCTTGAGGAGCTCACAAGCTAATATCAGAAGTAGAAAAATTAACACCTCCTCTTAATATGCTGTAGTAAATTCAAGATCAGTCAAGGCTCAAGTGTCACAAAAGCTCAGAAGGGCTCTTTAACCCATCCAGCGGCCCAGGGAGGCCATAAAGCAAGATAGCCCTTCAGTTTCTTGCCCATCATTCCCAAAAGTTTAAACTCTGTGAAGGTCCACCTGCATATCTGCTGCTCACCTGATTCAGGCTAGGTTCCAGAAGCCAAGTTACGTAAAAAACAGCTGCCGATCTGGACTCTTAGGCACATGGAATGGGAGAGAAGGGCGCACACAGAGACTCTCCAGCAGTCCAGGGTGGCCAGTACCTACAAGAGGGATCCTGTTCTCAAGCCTGGGTTCTCTGAGGCTGGAGATGGAATGGACACAGAAGTTTACTCTGCTTATTACTTGGATGCCTTTAACTCTATTTTCTGTCCCAAAGACTGTAAAACTCCTATATAGATGTCAGAAGCCCAGAGCTTGAGTGGTTTGCAAAATGAACTTTCACTCACCCCTATGGAGAGAACATCAGCTCCCAGCCTTGTTCTTAAGCTACATCTCTTACTGGAAGTAAGAGAATTGAATCAATTAATGTGCACACCAACAGTATAAAACAAAAAATGTGTACATTTCTACAAACCATCACCACAACAGCATAATCATTTAGTTTTTTCATTTTGATGGCTATTTTAATTATGCTGCATCCATAAAATGGAATCATACATAGCCATCAAATATCAGATTTTCAAAAAATGATGACAAACTATGATGTTTGTTTTTATGACTTGAATTGTGTCCCCCCAAAAAGATATGTTGACATCCTAACCCCCAAAATGTATGAATGTGGCGTTCTTTGGAAACAGGGTCATGGCCGATGTGACTGAGTGAAAATGACATCAATTAGGGTGGGCCCTAGTCCAATATGAGGAACATCCTTATAAGAAGAGAAAAACACCCTGTGAAAACAGAGACACACACAGGGAGGTGCCATGTAACAACAGAGGCAGAGACTGGGGAGAAGCAGTTGCAAGCCTACTGTTAAGGGGGAAAAAAGGAGGACATAAAACTATTTTTTGCTAACAAGGGAATTAATGTTTTCACCGTATGTTTACTGGCCCTCTTAATTTCTTTTGTGTGAATTATTTTTTCACCTACTTGCAGGAAAGATAATTCTTGAGGCTGAGGATTACTCCACACTCCAGCCCAGGGATTTGGATGCTCCAAGATGACTCTTGGCCACCCTGAGTCTCCTTTGCTCTTCTGAGAATAGGACCCCAGTGCTCTGAGGCTTAAATTTTGAGCCCCTTTATTGTTCCTTACTTTCATTTCAAAATTTTGCCTAGCCCTCATCTGAGCTTTCTTTTTCACTTAGAATAGATACAATGCAAAATTATTTTGGCTGAAATTGTTTCCAATGTTTAGGACACATTTCCTGTTCCAAGAGTGTAGAATTAGTAGAAGTACAATAGCTTAGCAACATCAAACATTGCATACATTTCCTGATTTGGCTGTTACTGTGATCAAGTTCTTGGCAGAGCATCTTCAGAACTGAAAATGGGCCCAGCTTACCCGAGCCCTCCACCCTCCAAACCCCAACCCTGTGAAGTGAGAATACACAGGTATGAGAATCCCGACCCACTGGCTTCCCCTTCTCTCCTTCAGCAGCCCTCACCTCCATCTGCAGCAAGCCACAGTCTCTTCCTTCCTTCAGAGGGAGCTGGTCACGGGGGTGTTGATGACAGAGTAGGGTAGAACACTCAGATGTCAGTTGCTTACTGAGTAACTTCAAACTATAGACCCTTCTGATATGTAGGGATTCTTAAATATAATCTTGACTCATTTTAATTTTTCACAAGTATCCTATTATTTGTTTTAATTTCAAACTGATTATTCTCACATTGGGAATACTCAAATTAGTTATCAAGCATATACCCTGATTCTATTTTAGCCCTTATCACTTTGAGCTGTTTATGTACTCACATGAATTTCCACACTAGATAATGAGCTCTTAAATTCAAGGTCATGACTTGTTTATTTTTGTATTATCACAGCTTGTATATTACATAGCATATGCTCAATATAGTAAATGTTTTTTAAAAAAATAGATTATTGGAAGTTTAATCTGAACCTTCCCGACCCAAGAGAGGTACAGGATAGAGGAACGTGTGCAGAGGGATGCAGGAATTATCAGCACACCCTGTAGGGTTTGATAGTAAGGGCAGTTTAGGGACTATCTGCCAAATGAGATGATCTTTGAATTGGGACTTGGAAGATGACTACAACTTCACCAAACGGACAAGAAGAAATAACATAGAAACCAGCCTCAGATTGTGTGGCTGGAACATATAGAAGGGAGAGGACCCAATGGAAACGTGCAAAAGTTGTAAAAGTTTTCCAGCTTATGCCTTTACCAATAATGATCATAATCATTTTATTGTGAGTTGAACTTTACTTTATATTCAATAAGTCTTTCTGTCATTCAGCAAACATATATCGAGGAGCGATATAATTTCAGGCACCTTGTTAGAACCCAGTGTCTGCCTCAGTCACATCCCTACAATGGGATGTCCTTTGGAAATGTTATTTAGACGTTTTACGTCATTTGTCTTAGTTCTAATCTCATAGGACAAACTAGAAATTGCACCTTTAATTCCTTAATGTTGTCCCACAAAATCTGCATAAATGTTTTCTAGATACCGTTGTTTAATAAATGCTTTTGGAATTAAACTAATCTAAAGTGGGAGGATCATGGAAGAAAGAAACTAAAAGGGAAAAAATGGTAAAAGAAGGAAACCTAAAGGGGAAAACATCAGTGCAAGAAAAGAAATAATTAGAATTAAGAAGAAAGGGACCGGGCGTGGTGGCTCACACCTGTAACCCCAGCGTTTTGGGAGGCCAAGGTGGGCAGATCATCTGAAGTCAGGAGCTCAAGACCAGCCTGGCCAACATGGTGAAACCTCGTCTCTACTAAAAATACAAAAATTAGCTGGGCTTGGTGGCAGGTGCCTGTAATCCCAGCTGCTCGGGGGAGGCTGAGGCATGAGAATTGCTTGAATCCGGGAGGCAGAGGTTGCAGTGAGCCTAGATTGCACCACTGCACTCCAGTCTGGGTGACAGAGCTAAATTCTGTCTCCAAAAAAAAAGGAAAGAAAAGAAAGGGGAATTGATCTGACGGTTTTAAAGAACAGAATCTTAGGGCTAAAAGAAATGAATCTTAAGTTTTGATGAATCTCTAGAGGCCACCACTAAGGGACACCTGAATTAGGAAGAAGGATGGGCAGGATTTTAGTATTTCCTCCAATGCTAAGAGTCCAGGTTACATACAGCAATATTACTTTGACTCATATTTGATGGTAGAATTATTTAAATACTCCCAGAGATGCGGCCCTTATGCCCATGTTCTGAGCCATCTGGCAAAAGGTATGATAGTAGTTATAGCAGCTGAACT
Source organism: Rhinopithecus bieti (assembly GCF_001698545.2). Lineage (NCBI taxonomy): Eukaryota > Metazoa > Chordata > Mammalia > Primates > Cercopithecidae > Rhinopithecus > Rhinopithecus bieti. Next base: position 1,755,495 of record NW_016806890.1, on the reverse strand, counting down.
AACTCTACAGTGTTGGACATATGGATACTTGATGAACTTTGGGTGAATTAGATTGATAAATTTCAAAGCATAAAAAATCGTGATACTCTTTTCTCTTATTTCCAGAATGCAGTGTCTTGGATATATGAAATCAAAGGACCCTGCCTAGTTAGCATTATCTTTTTTTTTTTTTTTTTTTTTTTTTTTTGAGACAAAGTCTCACTCTGTCACCTAGGCTGGAGTGCAATGGTGCAATCTTGGCTCACTGCAACCTCCGCTTCCCAGGTTCAAGTGATTCTTCTGCCTCAGCCTCCCGAGTAGCTGGGACTACAAGAGTGCACCACCATACCTGGCTAATTTTTTCATTTTTATTTTTTTTATTTTTAGTAGAGTTGGGGGTTTCACCATATTGGCCAAGCTGGTCTCGAACTCCTGACCTCGTGATCCACCCACCTTGGCCTCCCAAAGTGCTAGGATTACAGGCATGAGCCACCACACCCAGCCCTAGCTAGCATTATCTAGCCACATTCATTATACCTGATGAGCCAAATTAACAGCACTGCTCCTAACTTGTGTCAATCAAACTGCTCGTCAAATTTCTTCTGGTAGAAGAAACATTCATTCAAAGTTCCACTTCTCCACTATGGTCTTGGTGGTCATATGGGCATCATAACAGTGACACATTCCTCTCGTGTACTGTTTTTATTACATCAAGCTTGAGTGGACCTTGAGCAAAAGATGACTAATGACATCCCCTTTTCTTTCAGTGTGGCACAAATGAATCAGACAACACACCAGGAAGCAGTGAAAATAGAATTAGACTATGAATCAGGAGACGTGGGTCTTAGTTAAGTTTTGTCTCTAACTGGTGATGGAATCTTGCAAAGGTCTCCCTAGACACCAGTGATTACCTCCTCTTTAAAATATGTCCCCATTAAACTTTAACATTCTCCGACTCTTGACTATTACCCCAGAATCTACTTGAATTGCTATTAACTATGAAATTGGTTTTATATTTTCATTGTCTAAATATTTTGGGGAACAAGCATTTGGATGCTTGATTTAAAAGAAAAAAAGAAAGTCACCCAGCTTATGCATAAGATTTGTCTCCACAGCAGCAGTTTAGAATAGGGGAAGCCTTGGCCGGGTGCGGTGGCTCACGCCTGTAATCCCAGCACTTTGGGAGGCCGAGGTGGGTGATCACGAGGTCAGGAGATCGAGACCCTCCTGGCTAACACAGTGAAATCTCGTCTCTACTAAAAATACAAAAAATTAGCCAGGCATGGTGGTGGGTGCCTGTAGTCAGTCCCAGCTACTCGGGAGGCTGAGGCAGGAGAATGGTGTGAACCCGGGAGGCGGAGCTTGCAGTGAGCCGAGATCACACCACTGCACTCCAGCCTGGGCGACAGAGCGAGACTCCTTCTCAAAACAAACAAACAAAAAGAACTATCAACCCCTTCATGAAGAATTCAACAGGGCTAAAAGCTACCACTTGAGGGAGGATACTCTGGAGTATTTCAGAAATTAAACAGAAGCTGGGGAAAGGTTTTCTTGAGCAATGGGCTTTCCTAGAGCTTCTGAAATCACATTATTCTAACGTGTCAGTCAGTTTTGTGTCCTGCCACACAAAATCCCATCCAATGGGTGTGATGCCAACCAGACATTATTTGATAGCTCACCACGAACTTTTGACATGAACAAATTCTCTATAACTAAGTTCAGGCCCTACCAACCTTTCTTAGAGTTCAAAATTGAACACCTAAGTCTGCAATAGTTTTAGGAACTACATAAATCTGTAAGAGTGAGCCTGAGAACTATGTGTCTTGCCCAGGTTATCCTTCATGATAAATCAAAAAATTACCTGATGAGCAAAAGATTAGAATAAAGGGAATCGACATTTCCCCACCATTCTATCAAGCCAAGGTGTTGAATAAAATCACAAGAGCACCTCTTCTAAGAACAGAACTGGAGATAATCTAACACATTCTAAATCTTTGGTTCTGTCTACATCTCTGCTGCTCACCCCAGATACAATCCCAGAGCTGGGACTTCAGAAATGGTGGAAGTGAGTTAGGCCAGTGCTCAAAGGCTAATCCAGGTTCAAGAATGAGCAAAGGAGGCAGAATCAGTTCAGCTGCTGCAACTTCATTTAACCTTGAATCAGTAAATGGACCATGCAGCAGATTTGCATGAGATCAAACACTCATAGTGGTAATGTATATGTTGACTTTCACCCTTATTGCTCCAGAAGCCTACCCAAAGTCTGATGGCCTCAGCAGCCAGTGCAAAGCAAGGAATTCACCAAGGCAGAGGAGCTGAAAACTGCAGGCATGCTGCCATGTATACCATGGTGAGCTTGGCAAGGGTAGAGAGGCCAGCTCAGCATTCAAGCCCTTATAATTATAAGACAAAGTCCTTGCCTCATCACAGTGACATTCTTCTACTTTTTACTTATTCCTCCATCATTGAGACTTCAGTGCAACAGGCCTAGCTACAACCTAGCCCAGAAGGCAAATGAATGGGTTTTAGCTTTTTGAGAAACAACCAAAAATTCTTGACTCCATTTGAGAGATATTCTGGCCCTGCTTTTATTGAATAATATCCACATACTTCTATGCCTAATCAACATATGTGTATATTTTTATCTTAAACAATAATATTATTCTTGATACTTAAGCCCTGTTATGATGACTTCTCTGTTGGGACCACAAAGCACACCTGAAGTCAAGGCTTGTGTTTAAAACCCACAATCTTAGTGTTCAGTAAGATCACACACACACATACACACACACAAACACACACTCCAGCCCATTCTCAGATGATTCTAACTGATTGTAAAAGATTCACCCTCCAGACATTAGCCACGATCCGAGATGATAATCTTGACACACCATGTCTCCATTTTCATGAAGAACATAAAGCTTTAGAAGGCAGTTGTCATTGTAATCATCAAGCATTTACTGAGCATGTGCCAGGAACAAAAACTAGAGACACCTGAGAAACTTCAAACCTTATTGACGTACATAGGACATACACAGAAAGGAAAAAATAAAGCCCGGAAGTAAAGATGCATAGGATTCTAGAGCTACAGGGGTCGCAGTGGGCATTCCTTTGGTCCTTTCTGACTTTCCTTTCTATAGTCATAAGTTTTAAAATATCACTTATATTTCAAAATCCAGATTATTGGCCACACTTTTCTCAAGGCTTTCCCAGATCAATGTCATTTCCACCAAAACAGAGTAATTTCTCAGTTCTTTCAACCCCATCAGCAGTTTATCTGCTTCCTTCCTAGGATACTTTCTACCTCATATCAATCATTTATGTACATCTTATTTCCAAGGCTAGATTTGATTAGAAACCTCTGGTGGACAGAATCTATATATCAGTGAATCTCAACATTACCTAGCACGGAGTCTTGACCATCACAGGTAATCAATAGTTAAGGGTTTGATTTCTTATTATAACCTACTCATTTGGCAGCTGAAGGAACTAAGAACTGGAGACACCATTGAGAATCTTGCCAGTGAGTCAAACCAATAGGGCTGAGGTTTAACTGGGATGCTACAGTATGACCTTCCAGGATGCCAGACTACATATCCATGTCAGTTGGTAAGTAGCTGCTGATCTCAAATGTCGCCCTGCTGTCCCAGCTGTGCCAGGCCTTCCCTTGGAACCCCCTAGGTCCTCATCTAGCAACTATGAAAGTGATAACCAGCACAGCAGGGGACTTCTAAGACCCTGCATCAGTTCTGCAGCCAACATCAATTTTTATTGTTCCATGCTCCTGCTGAACAAGGCATCCAGTATTTTGAATATCAACCCCCATCCCCACCTTCACCCCTGCTGCATACAATAGTTAATTGCAAGTTTCTGACAGAAAGCAAGTGTCTCATTACTCTTCCAAATATAGTGATGCTAATTTATCATGTGATAAAGTGAATTCTATTAAAAAGAGTGCATCGTAATAAGTTATCAGTGACCAAACTTCTTAAGAGAAATGGAACTAGAACTCGGCATTAAAGAGTAAGCAGGAGTTGAATACACAGAATTATGGGAGGGGATTCTAAGCGGGAAAATGTAGTCACATAATGCTTAGAAGCAGATATTCATTTGATGCATTAAGGGTTGGCCGCATAATTTACAGAGCCTGGTGCAAAAGAAATGTGCAGAGCCACTTGCCCAAAAAAAAGCAAAAAGTCATTGTCCTTTCCTCTGTAATCTCTCTCCAAACCCAACAAAGTGTTTTTATTTTTGTTTTGTTTTGTTTTGTTTTGTTTGCCATTTAATGTTGCGCTCCCATTACAAAGGCAGCAGGAGGTGGACCACATGTAAACTGAGGGTCCAATCCCCAGCACATGGATCTATTTCACCATCAGACTTCATTTACAAAATGCAAATTCAAGGAGAAAATTATTAAGAATTTCAAGACAACAACCACAGAGCATTAAGCCCCAAGTGTGGGCCAGCTTCTCAGCACAGAGCCCTGTACAACTGGGCTAATTGCTTGTCTCTGAAGTCGGATGTATCTGGAAGGCAAAAAGCAACAGAATTAGATGAAAGTCGGGGACAGGGTAACGTAGGGAGGTAAGATGAGGTAAGAGAAAAGAGGTATAATCTGTGTAGATACTCACAAGCCATGCCATGCAGCACCCAGAAAAATTTCTATGTTTCACAAATTAGTTATTTGGAGATTACAAACAGAAATAAGCATAGATGAAGTTTATCTACCTCTTCAGGATCCTCCTCATAACTTGCTTCTCAAAAACATTATGGAAATGGGCCATTCTGAGGTCCTAGGCAGCTCTTCAGACTCTGGACCTATTTTTCTTCTCTAGCCCAATCCTGTTTCCTCTGCCATCCTTAGAATTATTCTGTTGCAAGAAAGAATCTTATTGACTAATTCACTAATAACAAGGACAACCAAAACATTTTACCTTCCAAAGAGAAACTTGTAAAGAGGAACTACTTCACATGCCAAATATTCTCTTGTAGCAGTGTATTTACAAGATCAGCAAAAGGTCCCACTGATAGTAGTGAAGAAGGGAATACAGAAGAGCATGTACATTTGCCTGGAGACCATGCCCAGTACTCCCTCCAATCAGCTACTCCACCTTGACAAGTCTGAGCTGCCACCACTCCAGCCTGCTGCACTCTCTGTACGTACTAATCTGCAGAACAAATATTCCCTGCAAAGGGGAAGTCTGGGCCTCAGAACTGGCCAGACAGAATTTCTCAGCCACAGTATTTCAAAAAATTTGAAATTGGATCTTGATCACTGAGAACCTGTCATCATAATTAAGCAGAAAAAAGCAGACAGACATCTGTTCTGTCCAGGAACACAAACAGCATACTAATTACAAGCTTTTGCCTGGTGTGGAACACTGCGGCCTTGGCTTGGACAGGCTGCATGGCCAGACGGGCAGAGGCTGACCAGGCTGCAGTCATCAGAGAAGCAATAAAGGTCACTACGATATGGCTGAAGGCTCTGCCTTTGATCAGCTGAATGAAGGAACTGAATGGAGTTCCTTCTTGACCACTGTCCCGTCTTCCTCTTACACACCCTGGATTCCAGGAATGAACCTGGGAACTGAGCTTGCAAGCTGAATCTTGTACTTTTCATTCCCTAAAGCTGTCATAATATGCTTTTCCCTCCTCCTTCTATCCAAATCTTACCCACCTATCAAGGACTACCCCTAGATCCACATTATTCATTTGCTAATTTATTCATTTACCAAAAATAAGTACTTAATTTGTACAAAGCAGTGTGCTAGTCATTGCGTGGAATACTAGGTAAATTGTGGGCAAATCTTTTCTTTGTGATGCTTATAAGCCTAACAGCAGAGAGTAAACAGATACAAAAATAATTCCAATATAAAATAAAAGAAAAAGAAAACCTGTTAGTATCCTAACACAGGTAAAACTAGATGCTTAGGAGTTTAAAACAAAGAACAATGAGCTGTACTGAAGCACATCAAAGGCTTTATCGAAAAGGTGACAGTTGTGCCAGGACTTGAAGAACAGGTAGCACATGAGGACACAGATATGCATGAAGAAACAAAAAGAGCCACTGAAGTAAATAGAAGGGGGAAAAAAAGCTGCAAAGTGTGCATGAAGAACACCAAACATGTTCAGTGTGACGAGAAATAGACTTAGAGAGTCATGAAATACGAAGTTAGAAAAGCAGCCTGACAGTCAGGCGTGGTGGCTCACGTCTGTAATCCCAGCACTTTGGGAGGCCGAGGCAGGCAGATCACCTGAGGTCGGGAGTTTGAGACCAGCCTGAACAACATGGAGAAACCTCATCTCTACTGAAAATCCAAAATTAGTCAGGCGTGGTGGCACATGCCTGTAATCCCAACTATTCGGGAGGCTGAGGCAGGATAATCGCCTGAACGTGGGAGGAGGAGGTTGCAGTGAGCTGAGATCGCGCTATTATACTCCAGCCTGGGCAACAAAAGCACAAGAGTGAAACTCTGTCTTAAAAAAAAAGAAAAGAAAAGAAAAGACTAACTAATCACAGCATCCCTTCTGGAAAATAACCCAGGAGGAAACCACAGCCTCTTCTGACCCCTCTTCTCTGTGACTTTCATATGCTTCTGTTTGTCCCTCGCCCTTTGTGCTCTAAATGGCAGACATTCAACAAATGTGTGTTGAATAATATATTAATAAGCTCTTCACTGCTAAGTGTTGCCATATAATATAACCCAGGGAAATCGTATGGTGTGTTCTAAGTCAAAACAGTTGCTTCAAAGTAATCATCTTTGTTCCTTGATGTTTGCAAAACAAATAAATAGAAACTATGATTTGCAAAAAGCAAAATAATGGTGATAATTCACATGTGAAGGGTATCTTGAAGTATGTGAACCATGTTTTATTTTATCTCACCAGTTACTTGGTTGAGAGTGAGCCAAAAGCAGATGTACTGGTGGAATTTAGAAGACCTGTGCTGCTCCCTGTTTCCTCGACAGGCATCCCCCGTCCTTGGTGGCCCCCTAAGCATTTGCTCAACAATTTGCTTTGGTCTGCCCACTGTTTAGCAAGACAGAGGTGTTTCTTAGTGTTTTTTTAGGCTTTTTCCCGAAACCTATGTGGAAGTGAGGAAATAATGGGCAAAATATCACTTATATCCTTACCTCTCCAGGAGATCATCTTGCAGATTGCAGATTTAGTAGCTGTATGATCTGCGACAAGTAACTGTGAGTCTGTATCACCATGGGTGTGTGTCACTTTTCTGTACCTCAGCCTCTTCATCTGTAAAATCTGGATCAGAGAATGCCCACCATATAAGGTTGCTGTGAGGATTAAATGATATAATATGTATATAATTAATATATATAATGTACTTAACACAACACCTGGCATATAGTCAGCACTATGTAAATGTTAGTTATTATTATGTGTAGTATAGCCATGCAAATGTTAACTATTTTAGTAATTATTCTCATTAAATGCCACTTAACGAGAGGTCTGCAGAAAGTCTCCTGAAGCAGAGGTTATTGTATTTATATACTAACTTGCCCATACCTGTGCACATTTTCTAAGGCATTCGCAGGTAATTTTCTGATGTGTTCTTGCCTTTATGCATTTGTGCTTTTTTCTTCAATGTCATAATTTAATTTATTTTCTTCATTTTTCTTTCATCAAACCCATTTGGACTTCCTAACGGTGCAGTAAGGGAAAGAGTGAGGATTGCAACTACACAATACTGAAAGAGGTGAGAAGGTTCTTCATTTGGGCAGTGCTCTGCCAACAGAGAGAAGCTCCTCACCTTGTGTCTCATCAGGGACAGAAAACATCTCTAAAAGGGTGGCAGTGGAAGAAACACACATCACGACCATCTGCCTCTCCACTCATTTTAAAAATATGTACAGTCATGCACTGCCCACTGATGTTGGGGTCAACGACAGATTCTGTGTATGACGGTGGTTCCATAAGATTATAATACGGTATTTTTACTGTACGTTTTCTATGTTTAGACACACAAATTCTTACTATTGTTTTCCAATTGCCAACAGTATGCAGCAGGGTAACATGCTGTACAGGTCTGTAGCGTAGAAGCAATGGGCTCTACCGTATAGCTAGGTGTGTAGTAGGCTGAACCACCTTGGTTTGGGAAAGTACACTCTACGATGTTAGCAGGACGAAATCGCCTAACCATGTATTTCTCAGAGCATCCATACCCGTCCTAACGCGACGCGTAACTGTATATTGAACCAGTCTTCTACGACCAAAATGTGGTCTGGGCAGAAAAAAGCTTTGAAGAAGCACAAAGGCAGAGAAGGTGCCCGTCCTGGGGAGCCTCAGAAGGGCCCAGTGACCAGACTTCCAGAGGCCCTGCCAGCTGCCCTAACAGAAACACCAGCCTAGCTGTGCAGGCAGGAACGGGCCTGGCGCGCCAGACCGCTCGGCCCCGCCCACTCGCCGCTCTCGGAAAGCTGGAACCCGGCCCCTTTGGAGGCGGCGGCGGCGGCTGCGCGGGCCTCGGATGCGCGGGCACGCGGGACTCCCGGCTGTCAATCAGGCGCGGGCTGAGCTCTACCGGGCGGAGCGGTGGCGGCGGCGGCGGTGATGGGACCCCAGCGAGAGATCTGCGGCTAGGCTGGCTGCACTTGCTCCACGGGTCAGGGGATCGGAGGGGGCAGGTAAAGCCACGCGGAGTCCAGGGATGGCGGCTTTCTATGCTCCAAATGTCTTTCTCCAGTTCTCCCTCTCCTCCCTTTCTCGCTTTCCTTCCTCCTTCTTCATGCATAAATGTTCTCTCTCTCGCTCCCTCCCTCCCTCCCTCATTCACGTTTATTATATGTGCACCAATCTCCACAAAAAAACACGCGTATAAAAATTGGTGAAAACATACAAATGAGGAAGAGCCAGCTCCATGCTTTGGTGGTTTGTGCTTTGCGTTATGTAAGAATTTGGGGGGGGGGGGGGGGGGGGG
>NW_016806890.1:1722170-1746480 GCF_001698545.2 Rhinopithecus bieti | reverse complement strand
GGGGCGCGGGCAGGAGGGGCGTACAGCTAAAAACTTGAGAGTTTCCTTTCCATAAGATAAGGAAAGTTGTGTATTAGGAAAGAGTCAAATATGTGTATTTAGAGTTTGCAAAGTTGGTTTGATTTATTTTTCAGGCTGAATTGAGCCCCTACTGGCCCTCCCCACTCCTGTGCCACGTCTGAAGATGTTTCAATGTTTTGGTGTGATCTCAGGACCTACTTCTTTGTGTTGTTAGAAAGGAACATTAGGGTGGGGGGTCAGACAGAGTCTGGAGGCCACAAAGAAAACAGAACTGGAATTTAACAGCTAATGTTTGCTTGATTGGTTCCTGGCACTGTAACAGAAATGTTTTCAGGACCTTGGAGAGCTCCTGGGGGCTCCACATCAGGCCAGCCTTTGGTGAAGGGCATGTGTGGAATCTTCAGAGAAAATGGAGAAGGTGACAGATAAAAAGAAGAGAAATGTAATTCAGAGAGGCAGAGAGAGACAGGAAAGAAAGATACAGATGGGGGTGGAGGGCAGGTGTTGGGGGAGGGAGGAAGAGGAGAATGTAGTGAATTACGATTGGCTTGTTTTCCTTTGCTTATCCAGATCCAGGAGGCTAATACAATTTGCTTTTACCCCCAAATCTGCTCACACACCACTCACAAAATTTGTGGGAAAGTAAGTGGGTCTTGAAGATTTGGCTTTGGTCCATATAGGCTGACCCTAGAAATGCTGAAAACAGTTTATCAGGCCTCAGCTAGGCTTACTCACCTCAAGTCTTCAGGTTCTCCTGCAAACAAATGGGGACTTGTTCATCAGAAAGAATTCTTAATGATCCCTTAAAAATACGGCCCCAGATATTATCTTATTTCACATAACTAGAGTAATGTAGGAAACCAATAGCCTTAGAGTTGGCAATGGCTTTTTAATCAAATTTTACATGGGCACCTGCTTTTCTTAGGCAGCTGGAAAGCAAAATGATCATGATAGGAAGAAAACGGATATAGGAGTACAACTCAGCCTAATAAGTAAATCATCCAAAGAGCCTTACGAAGTGCAAAATGCATGTAAACATATCAGAAAATATAGTGATTATAGGACTCATATATTTTACATTATAAGACCAAGCACCAGAAAAGATCAATTCTGAAGTATCTAGGAAGCAAGTCACTTTTTTAAATTTAGAATTTGTAAAACAGAAATGGATCAGTCTAGTTGGTATTATTAACGACATGGAATATAGTTATATCAAAATGAGAATAGCACATGTATAGTGTGTTATAATTTACAAAGCCCTTTTATGTCATCTCATGCACTTTATAAATTATTATGAGAACCCATTGAAAAGTTCTAAAATGTAGTTTAGACTTTTATTTTTTAGAAAGTTATCTCAATTCCTAAACATGAAGTTCTTTGTCAATGCTTTTGTCAACATTAAAATTATTCTTTATAAGTTATATGAATGGCTTATGAAATTTAAATTTTGATCTGGATTACATTCTGCAGAGACTTTTTTCTTAAATAGGATTGAAGAATGTGCCATTAAAAAGAAAGATCAAGGAGTAAACAAGAAGAAGAAGAAAAAGAGGACTTCAAAGGTAGGACTCAAACCCTATCACATGTAGATTCATAAGCACCCTGTGTCTGTATGTAGATAAAGAAGACATTAAAAGAGAATACGGGTTCCTTTTTTCTCATTTTGGCTTTGGATTTTATGTACCTTTCTAAAAAACAAATCTTGAAGAATCAAAGTAAATGATAACAAGATAATCTTACATTGTTACTCCTTTTAAAATTATAAAAGTGGTTACATGTCCACTGACTTTGAAGGTATTTTATAACTCAGTATAAAGCCACAATCTCTACCACTGTTTCAGAAAATAAAATATCTCTGAAATGATCCATTGGTAGGAACACAGTTCAGGTTTTAAGACCATGCTTATATAATTTCAGAATGCCTGATTTAAAGGTGAAAAAGCTGTTAGAAGGCTTTCATGCCTTCCTGTATCCCCTATGAGTCTGACTAAATCTTTTAAGGAACTGACCTTTTGGCTTGGTGTTGAATAAGTGGTCTAAATTGTCTACGTGCCTGTACTTTGTCTTTTGCAGCACTAGCCCTGTGGAAAAGTGGCTATAATGGGAACCTCAGTCTCATTGTCTCAGAATCATTTTATGGGAGAGAAAAGCAGCATGAAAAATTGAATGAAATTTCAAAGAAAATAAATAGAACAGGGCCTGTGCCTGGCCTCACAACTGACTCACACATAGTGTCACAGGAAAACACTCATTCTTTTTGTGCCTCAATTTGCTGCCTCTCTTCTCTCAAGGAGACCATGAAGACAAAGAATATAACATCTGTAATGTTCTTAGAGTTTCATGAGGCATAAAGATTTATTTCTGCTTCAAGGCTATGAACATTTATAGAGGAAAATAAAAATTAACTGCAAATATTAGACTGAAATTTAAATTTCCAGCACATTGATACTACAGTCTATTGGCACACACAGTGATATCATAATAGCACATGCATGACTTTGTTTCCCTAATACAGGAATTTTTCTAGGGATTCTCAGCATTTGTACTCTCTTCTATTGTACATACCTCTTGATGATGCTCATTTTGTTATGTTTATTGCTTCATGAGTGTGTCTCCTTGTAACCCAAGAGTTCATTGAGGGCAGACCTGGCCCCACTCATCTTCATAACTATTATCTATCTCACAGGTGCCAGGCACGTAGTACTTTAAAAACACTGAAGGAAGGAGAGGATGAAAAATGGAGGACTACTCAGGCCTTCATCCACACCAACCCACATAGAACTCTGCAGGAAGTTTCAAAGTACTGGAGAGTAAAGCAGTCAACAGTACAGAAAAAGTCCCTGCCCACATGTCGCTTGCACTCTATCATGTATATGGTCTATCAGACCATAAGTAAATAACCACACATAGAATATCAGATAGTAACAAGTGCTAGGAAGAGAAACAAACCTAGGCAAGGGGATAGAAAGTAATGGAAGGCTGATATTTACATATATTGACTATAGAACTCCTCTCAGAAGAATTTGCTAGGGAGTGGCAGTGTAATTTTTTCCCTCCACTGGTCTCTGGGTTATGATAGGTGTGCTGAGTTGGTAAGAATTGGATATTCATTTAATGTATAACAGTGCATGCAATTGAGACAGTTGCTATGGACAGATTATAAAAACAAGAAATCCATGGATGGATCCTCATTTATCAGCAAGTAGAGTATCCTTCAGAGAGAATAAAAACAACTCTTTCTTCATAGATAACAAAACAATCACACACAAAAGTTGCTTGTGCCCCATCACCATGGCCATGCTGGCAGGGAGGATGCAACAGGCTCTATCAGCGTGTTTACAGAATGAAGACTAATATGGATTGATTTAAATATAACACTAAAGAGTGTGTTTACTCATCCCCTCTATCCATGTACCTCCTGTGATATTAAAGCTTTTGTGAATAAAAAAAGGCTTTCTAAAATATTTTCATTAACAACAGTCATAGATAAACCTTTTTGTTGTTGCTACTATAGCTACTGAAATATAGACATCAGAATTCTTATGAAACCTTGATCTTTAAGTAAATACTGAGCCAGAGTAAAAAGCCTTCGCACATAGCTTCTGTTTCTGTCTCAATTCTAGTTTGTTGTATATAGTTTAATAACTGCCTAGTCTTTAAAGTGACTTTATGAAGTGACCTCACATATCTTTTTTATGATACCAGAAGTTTCCATCAATCAAATGAGATTCCAAATAACTGTAACATTCTCAGATTTGGGACAAAAAGTTATTGACTTCCCTAGGAGATGTATAACTCTCTGTTGAGATTTTGTAGGTCCAAAACCATCACTCTAACATGTTATATTTTAAAATTCATGTTCTTCCAAGTCATTCTCCTCTAGGAGTGAATTCCAGGTAGTTGCATGTTTGGGAAGATGTGTGATACCTCTCAGACCTATTTTAGGCAACATACATGATAATGCATTAACTTGCTAAACAAACAACATACAAACATTTAGTCTACCTAGTAGCAAGTAACTAACCTAACTAGTTATATGCCCTTTTTAAATGGAAGCTGCATACATACTAGTATAAAGTAAGAATTTGAGCTGTCAATGAGGATATGGAAGGAAGTGGGAAATCAGTAAACCTAGTTGTTTGTTCAATAGAAAATGATAGAATCATTCTATTGAGACAGACAAAATATCCTGAAAAACTACATCTGGAAGAAATTAGAGATTAATCTGATCCAACCCTCTTACTTTAAGGATGATGAAACCATAGCCCAGAGAGGCTAATGAGCTTGTCTGAAATCTCCTGACCAGTAAGTTGCAAATCAAAAACTGGCAATAGAGTCCATTCTCTGCTCTGTGTATGTAGTACAAAACAGGCCATGTTCTCGTTCATGTTTTGTGCCCCGGGGAGAAAGGCGCTTTGGAATTCTTTTCTGGAATGTAGCTAACATAGCTAAAATTCATGACTTCAAGTAGAGCGTTCAATCATTCAGGCTCAAAAACATTTGTTTTATGACACTTTCTATCTCTTTTATGATTTTGTCCATATTGTTTTTTACAAAGTTGGACAACTGGGTCTCATCTTACAAAGCAGAAACATTTAACCTAGTGTGCCAGAAGCAAACTGTGCAGGGAATGGCTATAATATATCACACAATCCTTCTCTGCATCAAAGCTGAATCCTGAGAAAGAACAACTTCAGCATCTAAGGAAACATAACTCTTACTGTTGCTATGAGGGATTTTTTTATTCCTATCATATCTATTTTTGTCCCTTTTTCATGTTAAAGTCTCTGATGCTTTATAGAAAATCTGAAAATATATATTTAGAGGAGGTGGTTCTGACTATGCAAGTATATGATTCAGTCCATACTCCTGCTTCTTGTATTAATTGTCATCTTTCATCTGTTCCCTGACTCATGGTGTAACCTTTAGTAGATGATTTTTCTATGCCTCAGTTTCCTAGTTGACAAAGCAGAGTTAGTAATACCAATCCCATCTCCCCTGGACTGAAATTTGCATTAGAATGCCTTAAAGGAAAATGCCTTTAAAATTATACCACTTATATACCGATGGTAATACGTTCTTGTTAATCATCTTCGTTGTATAAGCATTAAACAGAAGGTACTGAAGAGATCATCCTAATGCTTAAAATATTAAAACTAGGTTAATATTCTTTTGATCTGCCAGATTTTGGTGCTCGATTCAGGCAAAGAACATTCTAAAAATCTTGACTTCTCATGAAATCATATCTTTCTAAATGTTTTAAAGCAAATGTGTTTGTGTGGGGGGCGGGGGCGGGGGAGGTGTGGGTGTGTAGACTCTTGCCTCCCTGCACTCTTTCCCTGGGTGATTTCTTTAGATGGTAGCTATATCTGAAACAGAAAAAAGCACAGGAGCTAACAGTTAGTTGGTTTTCATTGATCAACAGCTAAAAAGATGAGGTTATTGGTCATCATTAATAGCACCATTTTTCTAAGGTCAGGGCCATGTTTTCCTCGATTTGACTACATTTTTAACCAAAACTCATTTGTAGCTAAGAGCACATATTTAAAGATGTTCTAATGGGTTTACTTTGTGCCCACTGGAATTGCTGACTATCCCTGGTTCCAACTTTGATTTTAGCCCCATAATTCTATCCAGTCAATCTACGTGGCCACATATAGGCATTTGATGGAATTGTAGATCGATATTTTTCTTTTGTAGATAAACATTACAAGCTGGTTGCTTCGTAAGTAACTGGAAACATTTAATATGCCTCTGTTGGCCTGGATTACAGCACAAGCTCTGAGAAAACCTGGCTTAATAGAAAAATAACCTTCCATGTTATTCCTCACTTTTTCAGATATAGACTATGTCCACACAACTAAAACTACCTACAGGATAATTTTTTTGGAAGAAGTCTGATTTATTTTAAAACACAAAAATAACTACCTTCATTTATAGTCAAACAATAGTGTGGCAGTTATATTGTGGACTAAAGAGTTCTTTCAGAGTTTTATACTTATTTTATTATTTCCACTTTTTTATATTATACTTTAAGTTCTGGGATACATGTGCAGAATGTGGAGGTCTGTTACATACATAAGTATACATGTGCCATGGTGGTGTGCTACACCCATCAACCCATCATCTAGGTTTTAAGCCCCACATGCATTAGGTATTTGTCCTAATGCTCTCACTCTCCTTGCTCCCCACCCCCTGACAGGTGTGCGATGTTCCCCTCCCTGTGTCTATGTGTTCTTATCTATCTACAGGATAATTTAAAAATCCAAACACGTATTTCACATTTCCAGCTATACATTTATTTGCTTATACGGAGATCAGAAAGTACAGATGATAACTGGCAATTCCCTTATTCACCAAAATTACTGTCCCTCAGTAATTCTTTCTTTTTTATTTTTAACCATGATTAGTAACAAAATCCATGTGAATGCCTCTCTCTAAGGGTATCATTTACATCAAATAAAGTGGAAATTTCCATCTTAAAAAGGCAGAGCCCCAAGCAGGCTGCCCAGGACGTAGTTTTATTTAACAGTTCTCTGAGTTCTTACTGACACTAGACACTTCATGGAAAATAATAAAAGGCTGTGTCTGCTCTCCACATTACAGTCTAGCCACCCACATGGGCAGATGTATCCACAAATAATGGCTAAAATATACAGTGTTAGTGAGGTGTAAATTATTGGCCAAGCCATTTGTGATTAATAAAGCATGAGGCATAGTTGCTCAGCAGCTTTTTAATAAAACTTCGTACAACTTGACAATTAGTTAAAATGTCGGAGGAAGATACATGAGATCCGAAGGCAAAATTTCGAACTAGTAAGAGTAACGCCGTGTAGATTCCACAAGGAAACAGGGTTAAAAATCTGAGAGGACAGTTTAAGGCAAACTCCATCTTCAGCAAATGAGAATGCCTGCCCAATTCTTTAACATGTAAGTGCAAAGACAACTGGATTCTAAGAGATTAAAGATTTCTTGTCAAGGCAATAAAAATCTCAGCTTCTTTGTTGCCCTTTCTTGCGTGCTTCATGCTTAAAGGTGTACCTAATTTATGTGAGTTGTGCTGTTGTGTCTCATTTCATTTATGGAGATGCAGTTCTAGTCATTGAGTATTTAGGGTAATCTTGCATTAAACAAAAAAGAAGAGCAGCTTATAGGAAAGACAGGTTTTTCTCACTCATCGGTGGGAATTGAACAATGAGAACACTTTGTCACAGGAAAGGGAACATCACACACCAGGGCCTGTTGTGGGGCGGGGAGGGGAGCGGGGAGGGATAGCATTAGGAGATATACCTAATGTAAATAACGACTTAATGGGTGCAGCACACCAACATGGCACATGTATACGTACACAGCAAACTTGCACCCTGTGCACATATACCCTAGAACTTAAAGTATAATAATAAAAAAAAAAAAAGGTTTTTTTGTTGTTGTTGTTGTTTGTTTTTGTTTTTTTGTTTGTTTTTGGTTTTTTGTTTTGTTTTGGTTTTGTTTGAGACAGAGCCTCGCTCTGTCGCCCGGGCTGGAATGCAGTGGCGCAATCTCCGCTCACTGCAAGCTCCGCCTCCCGGGTTCACGCCATTCTCCTGCCTCAGCCTCCCAAGTAACTGGGACTACAGGCGCCCGCCACCACGCCGGGCTAATTTTTTTTGTATTTTAGTAGAGACGGAGTTTCACCATGTTAGCCAGGGTGGTCTCCATCTCCTCACCTCGTGATCCACCCGCCTCGGCCTCCCAAAGTGCTGGGATTACAGGCATGAGCCACCGCGTCCGGTCAAGAAAGACAGGTCTTTAAAAGTGCCTTTTCTGTAATGAAAAGAGCACTGTTCAACTAGGCATACATTACTCAGTCTGGTTCTTACCTTTCATATGTCTTTTGATCCTGAGGCCAAAGCCCGTGGTGCTGATCCATGTGGTTGTTGTCATTCCAGCTGGGAAGGATGAGTTCTTGCAGCAACGTCTGTGGGTCCAGGCAGGCACAGGCTGCAGTTGAGGGCGGGTACCAGCGCTATGGAGTCCGGTCCTACCTGCACCAGTTTTATGAGGACTGTACCGCCTCAATCTGGGAGTATGAGGATGATTTCCAGATCCAGAGATCACCTAACAGGTGGAGCTCAGTATTCTGGAAGGTAAGGAAGGAGCATGTGTTTAACTTAGGGAATGGAAAAATTATTGGACGTGGTTAATACTGCAGCCGTGGAAGATGGAGAGGTTTAGTACTCTCTGTGTGTGCATCACTTTTGGTGATACTAAATGCATTTTTCTTACCTTACGAAAGAAGAATCTAAACTTTGTGCCAAAGAAAGCCTCTAAACACAGCACAATTATTGATGAGCAAGTTAAACATAAATAGGTACAATTCCCATATGAATTATTATTATTGCTACCATTAATAATGTGCCACTAAATTCACTAATTGAAGCCATCCATAGGCAAAACATTATATTCTTTCAACCTCCCTTACAGGTGTGGTAAGTATCATTTGACAAGTTGCAACAATTATTAAAAAGAAATCGTTAGGTATTTAGAGAGAGTTAATGATTAAATGTAGTACAGTGGTCAGTATACCAGCTCCATCTCTACCAAGTGTGTGATCATGAGGCTCTCTGATCCCAGCTTCCTCAAATGAAGGAATCTCATTAGACAATGTATTTAGTCCCTCAACAGATAATTAGTGAGCATCTACTCTGTGCCAAGAGGGTTCAAAGTGCTGGAGGTTAAAGTGGTAAACAGAGAAAGAAAAAGTGACTTCCCTTGTGGAGCTTATAATCTATCATGGGAAACAGACTGTAAACAAAGAAACCACATGACAGAACGTTAGGTAGTGATAGTGCTATGGATGACAGGGAGTGATGGAGACTGGTATTTGGATATGCTGATGGTAGAAGGCTTTCAGAGGAGATGCCATCTTAATGAATACCAGGATGAGTTGAGGGAACAGACCTGGCTAAAGGTCATCCTAGACTGGGAAAATAGTAGGTCCAAAAGCTCTGAAATGGGAACGAGTTTGGTGTGTTTGAAAACGATCCAGAGGTCTTGAATCTGGTTGGAGTGGTGTAAGGAAAGGGACAGGCAATGAATTAAGAAAAATAACAAGGCACAGATGATTTATGTAGAGCCTTGTACACCATAGTGAGGTCTTGGGTTTTTACCTCCAGACACATGGGAAGCCACTGGAAGAGGCTGATTAATTTAGAGGGTGTTAAATACCCAGGCAAAAGATTCTGATGGCATTAGTGGAGATGGTGAAAAGTAGTCAGATTTAGCTAAAGGTTATGCCTATTAGACATCCGAGTAGTGATCTCTAGTGACAATTTAAATATATCAATCTACAGCTCATGGATTGGGAGTTATTGACACATAGAATCGGTACAAGGCACTGGACTTCTGAGATCATCCAGGAAAAGAGTGTGGACATAGAAGAGAAGAGGGCATTGGGACGTTCCAACATTTAGAAACTAAGAAGAGGAAGAGGCTTCAGAAAGGGATACTGAGAAGATGATCCTTAGATAATGCCTAAGGTCTTCCCTAATCTTTGCTTCTCCCAAAAGATCCCAGAATTTTTTGACATGGACATTGACATAAACTTGCAACTTATTGGTCATATAGTGTAACAAGAGACAGTATAGCATAATAATGATGAACATGAATTCTAACCTCAGACTACATGAGCTCAAATCCCAGCTCTTTTGTTTAATCTTTCTGTAACCCTGAGCAAATTAATTGGCCTTATGGGGCCTCTAACGGTGATACTTACAGCACCTACCACATAAAAGATATAAGAATTAAATGAGATAATATTTACAAAGATCTTAACACTGTCTTTCTAGGTACTTAATAAGCATTAGCTATATTACCTACTATTACTGGTTGCCGTATGAAGCACTGAGTTCTTAAATGGAAAAAAAGTTGAAATACAGTTAATAAATAAAGTATGAGGTAACACAGTTGTTAACGTGGATAACCCAAGACCTGTGTTAATTCAACATCATGTTGTTGTCACATACTCTGCATCAGAACTGGTCAAGACAGCATCCTTGCCCTGTAGAAATCTCACCTCTGATGAATCCTTACTGGCTTTAGCCAATGAAATGCACAGCCAAGCTTGGCACATCTTGTATTTACCCGGATATGTGGGTGGTTGTTTCCCTATTTGTCAAAAAAAAAAAAAAAAAAAAAAGCATTTGCCTGACAGATCTATTGTGCCAAGAGCCTAAAATGCCACTGACACACAGAATATTGTAAGTGTTCATGGAGCTCCAAAGCACTAGTTGTTATGTGATTTGTGAAGCTGTAAACCCATCAAATAAAACATAGTTACGGTTTTAAAACAAAGAACTCACAGTGAATTACCAACCCCAGAATTCAGATTTCATTATTTTCTCCCTTCTATTTTGCACAAACAAGATCCAAAAATATTTATTTACTGTTGTGCTGGAGTCCTAGATGTATATCTGAACCACAAAACACAAGAAACCTAGTGTCAACTTGCCTGACCTAGGAATTCACTGTCTTAGAGACCTCACCTCTATCAAGGGATAAACCAACTGTTCCTGGGTTGAAGTGCTTTGTACCAACACAGGAAAAGGCACCAGCTATGCTCATGTCTCTATTATAATTCTTTTTCATGTTTTTTTTTTTCTTTCATTCAAACTGCATCTGTAGGTGGTTCAAATTGCTGGCTTCTCCTTTCCCTGCTTCCACTGTAATGTTGCAAGAGTCATGTCAGCCTCTCACTGGGGGCTGTGCTCACAGTGCTTTGGTGGAACTCTGCTCTTGAGGCAGCAGCAGTGGGCAGCATGGCAAGACTTAACGAGAACAGAGCTTGGAATCAAATGGGTCTGAGTTAGAATCTTTATTGAATGCATCTGCATAACATCTATTTCACAGTATCATTCTTCCTCTCTTTCTTCAAATGTGTAGCTGTCCAACATGCACCAGCCTCTGGGATTCTGATGTGAATAAGATCTTTTTCAGAGGTGAACAAATATTCTTCAAATATGAAGAAGATCTTTTCTTCACCTCTGAATAAGATACAGCATTTGACCTGAAGGAGTTCACAGTCAAATAGGGAGGTGGCCATGTACATAGATTGTTATAATGCAATATGCTAAATGCTCCCCTTAAAGCAGGCACAATAATTACTGGGAGCACAGGGTTTGAGGGGTAGGGTGGAGTGGGTATCTGATGCAGCTAGGGAAGAAATGGCTCCAAGAGGAGGTCACATGTGAGCAAGCAGGAGCAGGGCATTCCAGTAGAGAGAAAAGTATTGCAAAAGCTAAGAGCCATGGGAGAGTACAGCATGTTCAGGAGACTGCAAAGAGTTCCCTGTGGCTGGGGTAAATGTCCAAAAGTTGAAGAAGAGTCAGGAGTTGAACCTGGGAAAGCATACAAGAGCCAGTTCACAGAAGACTCTGAAAGACCATGTAATAGAAATTTCTCTATAACCTTTCAGCTTGAGTACAGTGAGGGGGCAAGATACTGAATCTAGGCTTTTCTAGGTGGTATATCATAGTCAGGTATACACACACACAGACACACACACACACACACAGAGTGCCACACACTTTCTCTGAGGTTAAGATATACATCTAGGACTCCAGCACAACAGTAAATGAGCCGAGGTCCTAGGTTGCTGCATGACTGCCTCCGCAACTTCTAATTTATCCCACTGCCTGCAGCTGATTCCATCTGTAAAAATTGATGTAACGTAGTCCCATCACCATTTCTGCTGCCCCCAAATCAATCAGGCTATGGCGGATTTTTTTTTTTCGTATCTTTGCCTTTAACCTTGACTAAGGCTGTTGCCACTTGATTATCCATGCAGCAAACAGTGTCATATGCACGTGTCAAACCAATGGGAGCAGTCTTCTCACCTCCCATCATTCCCTGCTCACCTGAGGCTTATCTTCTTGCCTTCTCCTCAACCTGTCTCAGAAGCCTGTATCAGCCTATGTCGGAGGTTGATATGTCATGGAGGCATTTGATGGCGATGTGCAGGTGCAAGGCAAGACCAAGACTGCCTCCTCCACAGCCTTACTAACTGTGAAAGGGACTCCAGTCCCTCTCTTTCCTCTCAAGACCCAGGTTAAGCTCCTCCTATCTGCCCTAACCTCTCTAGTCCCCCTCTTAAGCTAAGTCAGAGTTTAAACTTAAGTCCTTGTTTTTTTCCTTCAAAGCTTTTCTAGACATTAAGAAGTTCGTTTTATACTAGAGATGAGAGGAGCTGTGGAAGACTCTGCTTTTTAAATCGCAAATGTATATTGTATATATTTCTCATGTACAACATGTTGTTTTGAAATACATATATATTGTGGCATGACTACATCGAACTAACATATGCATTATCTCACATCCTTTTTTGTGGTAAGAACACTTAAAATCTATTTTTTCAGCAATTTTCAAGAACACAATAGTGTTATGGACTATAGTCACCATGTTGTACAATAAGGTCTCTTGAATTTATTCCTCTTAACTGAAATTTTGTATCTTTTAAACAAAATCTTCCCAATCCCCTCTCTTACTCCTTTCCAGTTCCTCTCTACTTCTATGATTTCAAATTTATTAGATTCCACATATAAGTGAGATCATGTAATATTTGTCTTTCTGTGCCTGGCATATTTCACTTGACATAATGTCCTGTGGAAGACTACTAAGAAGAGAAGCCAGGTGGTATAATTTCTGTTTATAAAAGATTTCTCAAGTTGCCTTTGAAGGATGGAGCAATGGAGATCATCAGGACACTGTTGCAATGATCCAGGCAAGATATAATAATGGCCTGCACCATAAGAGTGGCTGCAGTGGACAAGACAGAAAAGATTCAAGAGATTTTTATGAGATAGAGTGACTAAGATTTAATATCTACCACTATGACTATGAAGAACAATTTCATGAATGTGTGGATGGGAAGAACACAAATAGAAAAATTGGGAAGGAAGTTGCAGGGCACCACTTTTACTCTTTTGGGTTTGAGGAGTGTTTGGGACATTTTTCTGTAGATTTTCCTGTTGGTTGTCAGAAATATGGTCTAGAGCTCAAGACAGAGATCCAGGCTGGAGTTGGAGGTTTGGAAGTCATTGGTAACAGGTGGGAGTTGAAACTGCAGCTTCTGATTAAACGCTAAAGAGAACATAGTGATTAAGAAGAGGTGGAGGTCAAGGATAGACTCCTTATCCAGACATGGTGGTGTGTGCCTAAAATCCCAGAGGACTCAGGAGCCTAAGGAGGGATGATTGCTTTAGGCCAAGAGTTCAAGGCTGCAATGAGCCATGATTGCACCATTGCGCTCCAGCCTGAATGACAGAGAGTGACCCTGTCTCTAAAAAAGGTGGGGAAGGGTAGAATCCTGGGGAACACCAATAAGTTATGAAGAACATCCAGCAAAGCAGGTTGAGAGTTAGTTGTCTGGAGCAGACATACACAGAGGAGAGAGTGTGTCAGAGATAACCACGGGGAAGGGTTTCAAGAACGTTTAAGTGTTTAATATCAACGAATGTAGAATATTTAAGTGAGCTAAAAAAAGGAATTAGATTTGACATTAGATTTGACAATTAAGAGGTCCTTTGTAACCTCGGAGAAGCAGGTTTAAGGAAATCGTGGAGGACTGAGCATGGCTGTCAAGGATAGAAAGGACATCGAGAAGTAGGAAGAGAGGCACACAGAGCTGGAGAATTGCTTTGGAAGATGGAGGCAGTTGAATGTGTTTATGCGCTGGAGGAAGGAATCTCTGTCAGGTGGAAGAGCTGGTATGATTTCACTGCCCAGGTGAAAGGGTCTAAGAAGACCGTGAGGTCAGGCTGTGGAAGGACCTCGATCACCTGGCGTCGGTTCTTGCTTCATACAACTCAGTATCAAGCTGAGACAAGCAGGGACAGGTGAGCTATACTCTGCCCCCGCCGCTGGCAGACATCACCGCTCGAAGCTCAGCTCCTGCTCTGGAGAGGTCAGCATAGCCCTCAGGGCTGATGCAGAAGAAAAAGCCCGTCTTCGCTCTCCCGACGCGCTTCCCCTAAATAACCTCTAACCCAGATGGCGCCTTGCACATGGAGCTCCATCCAGCATTCCCCGCACGCCAGGCTGTTCTTCCCAGCCATGCAGGTTCGTGCTTCCAACAGTCATTCCTGCCTCCTCTCTGCCAGAACAGCTGCGCCGCGACTGCTGCCAGCTCTGTCTATTGGAGTAAATGCATTTTCAGGCCTCATCAGCTCACTGGGAAACAATGAAAGGATGTTGGTCAAAATAACAGCAGTCTCTGGCCTGTAGCCCCCACCAGCAGAATTTCTGGCATACAAAAATAAGTTCTCCTTCCTCTCCAATTTTCCTTTCCAGCAGCAGGAACTGGGTTTTCACACATCCTCCCACAGCCAAGAATGGAATCGGAAGTCACAGCACAAAAACTGTCCTCGCTGCTGTTTCGGGAGTTTGTCACCATCTGGAGAAGCCCTTCTCTGTCACCACTGGGATTGGCCTTACCACATCAAGGCCCCAGGCTGCTCTGCTGAGCCTTGAGGAGGACCCTCCCAAAGCATTTCCATTTTTCTGTGTGGCCCTAAACAAGGCTGCTTTGGTTACTCAGAACCTTAAATAACCTCTGCATTGCAATTTTTTGACTCTTTCCATTTGGGAGCCCTCTTTCTGTTAGACCTCGGACCAATTCGACTTAGAACTGTGTCCAGAGACAATTTTTATGATACTGAATGGAATCATTCCCTCAATTTTTATCCTTTCCAGTACTCAGCATGGTACCAAGACTAAGCTGATGCATCCCAACTGCTCTCCTCACCTCCCATATCCTCTATGAGAGGGTTAGAAGCAGCCTACTCATGACAGACTCCATCATACCTATGATCCCATGCTCTCCCTCCCATGCTTTAGCATGTCTGGAATTCCCCAATGGGTGCATCTCTCGGAGATTCTCATTAAAGACTGGCATTGAGAGCACCTTCAGAACCTTTGAATTTAGCTGTTCACTGTGCTGTCTTCCCCACTACAGGGGGTGAGCCTCTCTCTGATTCTCTGATGTCAATAGAAAAGGGGAGAAGGCTCAGAAAGGCCAGTCACGTTCCAGTTCTTCAAGTGAGCAGGAATTCTGCCACCTGCAAGCCATGGTTTGCCTTTTAGCTTCTGAGTGATAGTCCAGGAGTGGATTTTCATCGAAAGCACTGCTCAGCTGAGGAGCAGACTCCTCTGAGAATAAATCACCTGGCTCTGCGTTCAGCAGTCTAGTGGTTTAAGTTAGGCAGGCAGGATGGTTTATTGAGTGTCAGGCTGGAATAGGAGCAGTGGGGAGGCAAGACAGACACACACTGGTCTCACTTGCTCTTCAGAATCTCAGAAACTAAGATCACTTTTGGCTACCCTCAATTTTTGAGAATTTATGTCAATTCTTCAGCCGGGAGGTAGTTTAGTGACATAGGAAGCATGTCACCATGGATATTTAAATCAATTTTGCTTGTACCTTCAGAAGTTTTTGATATGAGTCATTTTCTAAAAGTTATAAATAATGGTTAGTCTTGGAAAGTAAATGTAGTTGCCACGATTTTAGAAAATGTAGAAAGCAATCCAAAATGTTATATTGTACAGCCCAATTTTCCTGTAGTACTCATGTCTTATATAGAACAGCTTTTTTTTTTTTTTTTTAATGAAGACATCCTATTGACCCTCTTTGTTTTTCAGTTTCCTTACAATATGAGATAATGGAAATTTGTTCATATATTGTGGCTAAAACTCCTTTGAGGTTCAAATAAAAATAATGGAAAGAAATATACAAAATAGTAATGGTGAAGTATTATGGGTAGAAGAAAAGTCACAAGTAGTGGGAATCACACAGATCTGGGTTAGAACTAGTCACACCACCTGCTGTTTATGGGACCATGAACTATGCTTTTTTCTTTTTTTCTCTTTCCCCTGAGATGGAGTCTTGCGCTTGTTGCCCAGGCTGGAGTATAATGGTGGGATCTCGGCTCACTGCAACCTCCACCCCGACAGGTTCAAGTGATTCTCCTGCCTCAGACTCCCGAGTGACTGGGATTACAGGCATGCACCACCATGCCCAGTTAATGTTGTATTTTTTAGTAGAGACAGGGTTTGACCATGTTGGTCAGTCTGGTCTTGTGTCTGGAATTGGTTCCTTTCAGTGGATTCTTGGTCTTGCTGACTTCAGGAATGAAGCCGCAGACCCTTGCAGTGAGTGTTACAGCTCATAAAGGTAGTGCAGACCCAAAGAGTGAGCAGTAGCAAGATTTATTGTGGAAAGGGAAAGAACAAACCTTCCACAGTGTGGAAGGGGAACCGAGCAGGTTGCTGCTGCTGGCGCAGGTGGCCAGCTTTTATTCTCTTATTTGACCCCACCCACATCCTGCTGATGGTTCATTTTACAGAGTGCTGATTGGTCTGTTTTTACAGAGTGCTGATTAGTGCATTTACAAACCTTTAGCTAGACAGAGCACTGATTGGTGTGTTTACAATCCTTCAGCTAGACAGAAAAGTTCTCCAAGTCCCCACCCGACCCAGAAGACCAGCTGGCTTCACCTCTCAGTCTCAAACTCCTGACCTCAGATGATCTGCCCACCTTGGCCTCCCAAAGTGCTAAGATTACAGGCATGAGCCACCATGCCTGGCTAAACTATGCTTCTTTAACCTTATAATCCTCAGTTTCTTATCGGTGAAATGGGAATAAAAATACCTACTTCTCATAAGATGCTTGTAAGGATTAAATGAAAAACACATCTAGCATTAGCCCAGGTCATAATAGATGTTCAATAATATCTGTTATGCTTTTCCCCTTTTTGCTAGGGTGATAGATTCGTGGATGTGTTTTCATCCTATTAGCCAAACCACCTTTATTAGTGTATTATCCCAAAAAATTTAAATATTTTAAAGATTAAATCATGTTATATATCTGGTTATTTTCCTAACCTCATTATTCTAACTAAAAGCAATTAAGAACAGGAGGAAAGGAAAAATGTGTTTAAAAAGTAATGGTGTTAGCTATTCCTTATTCCAAGTGCTGAGCAATTGTAATACTGTTACCAATGTAGCATAACAATTTTACAAAGGGTGTCTTTCCAAACAAGAAAAAGAGTAGCTATTTATTACAATTCATAATTTTGCCAGATACAATGTATAACTTTGCCAGATACAAGGCTGAGTGTTTTTACACATAATCTCATTTAGTCCTCACAAGTCCTCTATGAGGTACGTATTATGAGCATTTGTCATTTTATAGATGGGGAAATTAATGACAAGAGATTTTAAGTAACTTTCCTTCTATGATTCAAGTGCTAGGTGGTGGTGGTAGAATCCAAGCGTGAGTCTATTTATTCCAAACCTGTGAGCGTCGACCACCAAATGGTACATCATTTCCATCTTTAGTATGTTACATTTCATTAGAACCTGAGCTAATGCAGTTTAACCTCCATCTGCTATTCTGAACACTTCCTAGCACCTGTACAAGTACAGCCCAAATAGCTACATGTGAGAGGAGAAAGAGCACTGGCTTGGGGATCAGCTCTGTGGCTTCTAACCCTGCCTCTGCAGCTTGTTAGCTGTCCATCTTTGGCCCATGACTTACCCTCTCTGAGGCTACATTTCTTTACCTGTAAACTGGCAATTAAGGTTCCTTCTCTGCTTACTTGGAAAAGAGGTGAGTAGTTACAAAGACTATCCATGTCCTCCAGCCAAAACCACCAGGAACACACCTACATGTTGAACAAGTTGGATGTATTACTCATTACAGTGAGAAAGAATGTCACCATAGGGGACTGTGGAGCATTGTAGTATGACAGTGTGAAAAGGAAGTATAGTATTATAGGATGTGGGCTCTGGTTGGGAGATTTTGGGGAGGGTCTAATGAAGCAAGAGTTCACTCTGGATTGTTAGGGACAATTCTATGATTGGATATCTTAATAAATCTTATGTATAGAGAGGACAAACTAGAGTGAGACTAAAGCGATCATGAGTAAAGAAGTAGCTGTCATTCATATTAGCCAGGAGAGGGGGTCATGTGGTATTTTGTGGCTTTTACAAGGACATTGTTTTTGTTTGTGCTTAGACAAAGTTATGAAGGGACACTGTTTTGTCCCACTTCATCGTGGTCACAGAATGAGCATGTGTTAATGTTCTGTGACATGGTGCCTAGCAGAACAGCGTGGCCTTGCTGTGAGCTCCCAGCCAGCTTCTAACAACATTGAGGCCTAGGGGACAGAGTAAGGCCAGCTCCTGGATATCAGGGCTACTTTTCTGTTCCTCAAGACCAAATGAGACAATGTAAGCAAAAGAAGCAAAAGAAGGTTTTGTCAACTGCAAAGCATTGTACAAATTTTAAAAAATAGATACTTATGTATATATAATTTATATATTATATATATTTTTAGATATATATATTATATATATCAAAACTGAGTGCTGGAGTTTTTGGTTGGCATTAAAATTAGAAAGATCATCTTTCACCTTTTTCAACAGAAAATTAAGTAGATGTTTCCTGCAAATTTGGGGTAACTGGAAATATTCACTTCTCTCAAGAAACGAGACAAGTGCTGCCCTTGAGGGCTCAGGGGCGAGCCAAAGCACCTTCCTCACTCTACCTTGCTTCTGTCGTTATCTACCTCTAGGTCGGACTCATCTCAGGTACAGTCTTTGTGATCCTCGGATTGACTGTTCTGGCAGTGGGCTTTCTTGTGCCCCCCAAAATCGAAGCATTTGGCGAAGCTGATTTTGTGGTGGTCGACACGCATGCTGTCCGGTTTAACAGTGCTCTGGACATGTACAAGCTGGCAGGAGCTGTTCTCTTCTGCATTGGAGGCACGTCCATGGCAGGGTGCCTGCTGATGTCAGTGTTTGTAAAGAGCTNATTATATATATTTTTAGATATATATATTATATATATCAAAACTGAGTGCTGGAGTTTTGGTTGGCATTAAAATTAGAAAGATCATCTTTCACCTTTTCAACAGAAAATTAAGTAGATGTTTCCTGCAAATTTGGGGTAACTGGAAATATTCACTTCTCTCAAGAAACGAGACAAGTGCTGCCCTTGAGGGCTCAGGGGCGAGCCAAAGCACCTTCCTCACTCTACCTTGCTTCTGTCGTTATCTACCTCTAGGTCGGACTCATCTCAGGTACAGTCTTTGTGATCCTCGGATTGACTGTTCTGGCAGTGGGCTTTCTTGTGCCCCCCAAAATCGAAGCATTTGGCGAAGCTGATTTTGTGGTGGTCGACACGCATGCTGTCCGGTTTAACAGTGCTCTGGACATGTACAAGCTGGCAGGAGCTGTTCTCTTCTGCATTGGAGGCACGTCCATGGCAGGGTGCCTGCTGATGTCAGTGTTTGTAAAGAGCTACTCCAAAGAAGAAAAATTCCTCCAGCAGAAGTTTAAAGAACGAATCGCAGACATCAAAGTCCACACCCAACCGGTTACAAAAGCTCCAGGGCCAGGGGAAACAAAAATTCCAGTCACTTTGTCTAGGGTTCAAAATGTCCAGCCTCTATCGGCAACCTGAAACCTTTCCCACCCCAGTTCTTCTTGTCTGATTTATGCCCATGGTTAAAAGGAGCAGGCCAATTTTCAAGATAAAGAAGATTTGGCATTGACTGCCCCAGGGCTGTGTTCAGCTCTGGGCAGCCTAGTGAGTGGACTCACACTTGCTCGGTTCAGGCAGCTCTGCTGGAGGTCGTTGCCATGCCTAAGCCTGTGCACATGCATTCAGCTTCTTAAGATGGGTGCTTCCTTGTGCTGGGTCACCAGAAGTCCCCCGGAACTCTCTTTCATAGATCGTGACTTTGTGTTATTTTCCGTGTTATTCAAAAGCGCCGACGAGTTTAGACCAGCTCACCAATGGTTAAGGTGGTACATTTTATTTTCTAATATTGGTTTATCTAATCTTTTCTGCGTGGTGCTGTCTTCCATTCCTGTCTCACTCTGTGTAAGATTTTTGTCATGTGTGTTCATAGAAACATAGAATTCTCTGATTTTGATCTGAACATGAGTTTTTTAACCGTATTTTGACATGAGATTCCTGACATTGGATACAAAGTTATCAGCATTCACAAATCTTTTTGTTTTCTCCATTTTTTTGTCCTTTGAGATGAAGTGCTGTTCTTTTGCCCAGGTTGGAGTACAGTGGTAAAATCATAGCACACTGCAGCCTTGAACTCCTGGGCTCAAGCAATCCTCCCACCTGAGCCTCCCAAGTAGCTGGGACTACAGGCACCTGTCACCACCCCCAGCTAATTTTTTTTTAAATTTTTTAGAGGCAGGATCTTGTTCTCCAATTTTTTTAAAAAACCAAAATTGCCAACTTTAGAATCTTGACCAAAAAAATTAATTTTAGGAGAGTCTACTTATGCAGTGTCCAAAAGTACTGAATTAGAAACCAGGAAATTTTAGTTTCTTCTACCTGTGTGATCTTGGGGAAATTATTTAACCTCTCAGTCCTAATTTTCCCCTTCTGTATAATGGGAGTCCTGGATCACAATACATCTGGGGTCTCATTACCCAAACATCCGAGATTCCATTTTTGCCATGTGTCATCAAGTCTCTCCCCAACAGATGTTTGTGATGCTTTTGTGGTTCTCACCGTGGTGGGATTCTTTCAGAATTAGACTCCTGGTAAGTCACTGAGTCAGCAGCCTTCACACTATCTACCCTTAAATATCCAACCCCAGCAATTTATACAATGCTGTCATATTTTTATAAAAACAAAAGTAAGCCATCCTCAAATAAGGAACCCCTTGGTAGGTATTAACCTAAAAAGGGTTTTCATTCTCAAACAAGATGCTTTGTTCTCCAGCAAGATACTCATCTCATCCCTTGCACTTTTGTTTAATTTGTGGATTCAGATTAGACTGAGGAAAATGGAAAATATGCCCTTGGTGTTTTCTTAAAGTTGTGCCACTTCAGAGCCCTTTTTTTTTTTCTTCCTTCACTGGACAAATAAAATATGTGAACGAGCGGAACCTGAATTGCATTGTCATTCCTTCAGTGTGGTTATTTTCTCTCCAACATGTAATTTTCCATTCTGAGACTGAATAAGCTCTGATGTTTCCCCGCCTAAATGGAAGAATAAATGAAGCAATTAGTACTCTTTGTGCACAGTGTTTATTTTGCACAGTCCAGCATAAAACACAGGGCAAATCAGTATCCTCAGCAAGGATCATTGGCCAGATTTTGGAGAAATCGTTCCAGTTTCCTCAGGTTCTCTATCTTCCTGTGGAAATGCCATTTTAATTTTATTCTTTAAAGACTTATGCAAGCCCCCAAGCATCTGTTCAAGGCAACATTGTTTGAAGCTTTCCATGCTTGCTTCCGTCTTGCGTACCAATGAATCGCTGAGGATGAGACTTGACTTGTAAAAGCCTCCAGAATGAAAGCTTATGGCTGGTGGGAACTTCTAGGTACAGACATAATAGCAACTATTTAAAAAGCAGCTCTGTTCCTCAGATGAAGGCCTAAAAGAAGCTGAGGTAGATAAAGTAGGAGCTGCCCTGTCTTTCCTGTTCAGCCCAGGCTTTGTGGAAGTGGGTACCTGTAAGGACCCTCCCAGCCCATGAGGCAAGGATTGGGAGTTATTGTGGCAGAGCAGAGAAAGGTGGCTGAATCAGATTAGGAAATACAGTTTGATCTTTGGAAGGAACACAGGCTGTATACAATCAGAGGCTGGGAAGCAGTGGACTACACATTTTTTAAAGATATTTTCTGGCGTGGGTTGGGCAGACATCTCAACTGTATGGCAAACAAGAATGACCTTAGAACCTTGATCCCAGCCTCATTGCTTGCATTAAACCAGTCCTTCTCTTCAGTATTGAAACTTCTAAAACAAAGGGAAACCACATACCTATAGTGCTGAGATGGCAACTGGAGAAACTTAGAAATGGGTTCGGGCCCAGAGGTCTGGTGCTCACAGGCACTTGGATTGACAGAAACCTTAGATAATGTGAGCTCACCCCAGGCAGACATTTCCTCACCCCTTTGTCAACACTCATCAGCGTTTGCTTAGGCACTTCCAGTGATCCCACACCTACGCCTACTGTCCCACAAGTGAGCTGCTACATCTGATAATGGCTCCGTATGGTTAGAAAACCCATCCCTATGTCTTTCCAAACTCTGCCTTGCTAAACCTTCCGCACACTGGATAAGATTTCATAATTCAAAGTTACCTTGAAGTCTAATCCTCTTACATATGACTAATGAGCTCTTGCTTTCAATCTTATCACTTCCCTATTTGTCTTCTTCAGAGAAATATTTCTGTAAGTTCTTAATGTTCCCAACTTAGTTCATGCCACCTATTAAAAGGGGTCCCCAGAGGTTTTAGAAATTATATATGTTAGAGATTCCCTAACTCCATTAATAGTGTTACTATGTGAACAGGACCTCAGCCAGAATACA
This sequence comes from Rhinopithecus bieti, assembly GCF_001698545.2. Lineage (NCBI taxonomy): Eukaryota > Metazoa > Chordata > Mammalia > Primates > Cercopithecidae > Rhinopithecus > Rhinopithecus bieti. The sequence continues at coordinate 1,724,076 of NW_016806890.1, read as the reverse complement.
ATGACAGAGGGCTCCTTCGTGGGTTCTCGAGGCCTCCTGGGATCTGTCCAGCTCCTTTCTCGTTTTATTATGGTTTTATTCTAGTCGTATGCAAACACTCTCCCCTCTCTAAATGTGCCTGCACTTTCATGCCCCTATGCCTTCACTCACAATGCTTATTTTCCCAAGAATAACCACCTGCCTATTCTCTGGTTATGAACTCAGTATTCAAGGCCACATCAAGAAATAGAAGCAGTAATAATAATAACTAACATATATTGCATGGGAGGGATCATTAAAGCCTTTTATATGTATCAATTCATTTAATTTTCAAAAAACCCTATGAGGTCAGGACTAATATCATACACCCATTTTACAGGAAAGGAAATAGGCAAAGAGAGAACAACTCATCCAAGGATAATCAGTAACTGACATACACAAGATTTAAATTCAAGCAGCCTGACTCCAGAGGCTGTATGCTCTGCCAATATGCCAATATGTTCTTCTGTCTCTAGAAATACCACCTTTTCTCTGCAGCTTCTCCTTGATCTCTCTCTCTCTCTCTCACCCTTTCACACACACACACACACACACACACACACTCAGACTTAATGTCTCTTCCTCAATAAATTCAGCACTTCGTACAAACACATTCTATCCCACTTATCTCTCTTTATTATAGTGATTTGTTTACACATCTGTTCCTTCCATTAGAAGATGACTATTAGCTGCTTGGGTACAGAGAACATATCTTAATAAGTGGTGAACCCTCAGAATCAAATACATAAAACCTATGTGTTACTATTATATGGTTATTTAAAACAATTATTACATTTTTATTCAGAGTCAAGCAATGTGCTGGCACTATAAAGGGATGATGAATAGGGGCACTAATGTTTTTGCATATCGTGTGTGTGTGTGTGTGTGTGCGTGTGTGTGTGTGTGTAAGAAAAAAAAGGATTTTCTAGGGAGGACTAAGTTTGGAGTATGAATATGGGTTCCCCAAAGCAAAGCTTCCCTCAGTGTAACATTCGAGTGGGAGAAACCCAGTCTGATGACTAGCTCACCATTTCTATATCTAAGAGCAAAATCTTCCAGCCAATGAGTCTAGCCCACTGACACAGAGCTGCCAGTCATACTTCTCATTCCAGCAAGAGACCGATGGAACAGCTAAACCCACCTAGTCAAGAGCAGAGTGAATTGTTTCCAGCAGTCCTGAATAAACATCCTGGTCTTTCATCCTTACATATGAAAGTACAACCTGAGTCATCAGACATCTGAGAACATACACAGGGAATAACAGACTCAGTGGGAAACATAAGGACTTCAGAAATCACAGAAGTCTCAAAAGAATCTACTCAGTCTTCAAGAAGAAATTAAAACCATAGGATAAAAATAGAATACTATGAAAAAGAACATCAAGTAGTTCAAAATAACAAATAACTAAAAGAATAAGTTGAAAGCACTTCCTGGAAAGTAAAATAATCCCTCATTTTAAAAACGAAATTTAAAAAAAATTTTAAATGAAAAATATGAGACAATTGGTAAAGACATACAAATTCAATCAAGGAGCAAAAGATAACAGAAAACAATAATAGAGAAGAAGTTATCAGTAAAATAATAGAAAAAAATTTTCCAAAGCTATAGGATACAAAAATCTTCAGACTGAAAATGCCTGCCGAAGACTGGGTGCAGTGGCTCACACCTGTAATCCCAGCACTTTGGGAGGCTGAGGTGGGCATATTACTTGAGGTCAGGAGTTCGAGACCAGCCTGGCCAACACGGTGAAACCCCGGAGTGGAGGTTGCAGTGAGCAGAGTTTGCCCCATTACACTCCAACCTAGTTGACAGAGTGATACTCCATCAAAGAGAGAGACAGAGAGAGACAGAGAGAGAGAGAGGAAGGGAGGGAGGGAGGGAGGGAGGG
>NW_016806890.1:1690394-1719155 GCF_001698545.2 Rhinopithecus bieti | reverse complement strand
AAAGAAAGAAAGAAAGAAAGAAAGAAAGAAAGAAAGAAAGAAAGAAAGAAAGAAAGAAAGAAAGAAAGAAAGAAAGAAAGAAAGAAAGATGCCTGCTGCATATTCAACAATATGCATGGTTAAAACGAAAAGTCAGGTATGTTTTTTGTGAAATTTTTGGACACAAAAGATAAAAAGGATCCAAGAAGCATCCCAGAGAACAGCAGCCCACCTACAAAATGATAAAAGTCATACTGGGGAAAGAGCAGGTATGCTATCTGCAAAAGATAGTAAGCGAGGTAATTGAGTCTACAGAAAATACATGTTCCTCTTACTGAGAAGAAAAGAGCAAAGCAATAGAAACTCTAGGAAGAAAATTTTTAATAAACTGCACAAAGAAATGATGGTTGTGGCCGGGCGCAGTGGTTCAAGCCTGTAATCCCAGCACTTTGGGAGGCCGAGACGGGTGGATCACGAGGTCAGGAGATGGAGACCATCCTGGCTAACACCGTGAAACCCCGTCTCTACTAAAAAATACAAAAAACTAGCCAGGCGAGGTGGCGGGCGCCTGTAGTCCCAGCTACTCGGGAGGCGGAACTTGCAGTGAGCTGAGATCCGGCCACTACACTCCAGCCTGGGTGATAGAGTGAGACTCCGTCTCAAAAAAAAAAAAATGATGGTTGTAACATGATGGGGAATAATTGATAGAGCATAAGAAAAGTGAAGCCACTGGAAACTTGACCTTCCCACTAGACACACATTCTATTTCTGTAGAACAAACACTGGGATTATTGAACCCACAGAGAAAAAAACAGAATCTTGTCACCTCAATAGTTTTGCAGTGATGATCATTACAAAGTCAAACTAATGCAAGCTCTTCTTACTTGTTTCAACTTTCAGAATCAAACTATAGCCAAAAGTCTAAATTATGATTGTAAAATGAACTGTATGTGTGATAAATTTGATGATGTGAAAATGAAGGTAGTGCTAGCAAAATTCAGAAAGCAAAATAAAAAAAAAAATAAGAGGAGCTAAAAGTAGGGACACTAATAGCCTCATCTGGTTTAGTCGAGAGTCAAGAGTAACAGTCTTAGTCTCTTTTGGCTGCAATAACAAAATACCATAGACTGGGTGGCTTATGAACAACTGGCATTTGTTTCTCACAGTTCTGGAGGCTAGGAAATCACTTGGTGGAAGGGGGGACATCTGGTTTCTTTAGCCTCCTATAAGGGCACAAATCTCATTCATAAGGGCTCCACCCCCATGCCCCAGTCACCTCCCAAAGGCCTCGCCTCCTATTACTATCACAGTAGGGGTTAGGTCTCAACATGTAAATTTTGTGGATATACAAACAATCAATCTGTAGCAGTAGCTGGCTAAAGTTTATAAAAATAAATAACGACTTAAGTTTATAATTTACAACTGTAAAGATAACTCAGTGAAAGAATTAAAAATAAAACATAACAAACAATGGAAAGAGGAGAGAATAAAATGAGAGGTAGAGAAAGTACATGTAAACCTTCATCTTTAATTGTAAGAAATCAGGCTGGGCGCGGTGGCTCACACCTATAATCCCCGCACTTTGGAAGGTCGAGGCAGGTTTATCACTTGAGCTCAAGAGTTTGAGGACAGCATGGGCAACATGGAAAAATCCTATCTCTACTTAAAAAACAAAATATAAAAATTAGTTGGGTGTGGTGGTACATGCCTGTGGTTCCAGCTACTTGGGAGGCTGAGGCAGGAGGATCGCTTGAGCCAGGTCAAGGCTGCAGTGAGCTGAGGTCGCACCAATGCACTCCAGCCTGGGTGACAGAGCCAGACCCTGTCTCAAAAAAAAAAGATAAATTATTATTATCTCCATTAATAAATCAAGAAATAGTAAATATAGTATTTAAAGTTATGGAAGAAGCCACTAGAAGTTCAATTTCAAACAGTAAATGTTAAAGGAGATTGCCTCTGAGAGCTGGAGGAAGCCAGGGGTAAGGCAGGATGATTTTTACTCACATAATGAAGACTTAAGACTGTCCTAGTCACAGCCCTGGTCCCTGTAGTTCTTATACTGACTTTAATCTAATTTCTGTTGTGGTAGATGCTACAAAAAAAGAGGATACAAGCATTAACAGATCCTTAAAACAAAAAGACTGATTCTAGTTTAAGGTTCTGGGAAAGCCTCAAAGGAAGTGATATTTAATTTGTGTCTTGAAATATGAGTAGAAGTTAACCAGAGTGATCTTGTCTTCACGAGGGATCTGTTCTTTTTTTGTGGGAGGTTGCAGTTTGGAGGTAGTGGATGATGGGAAGAAAGAGAGAAGAGCTTTGCAGGCAGAGGCAACAGCATGTGAAAACACACAGAACCAAGACTGAGTGAGGCATGTTGAAAAATTGTAAGAAGTCCATCCTAGCTGAAGCAGCCCAAGAGCCCTGGGGTGAGCGTCTAGAGATGGCAAGGCCAACAAGCCCTGTCACCAAGCCGCACACCTCCAGGAAGCACCATTTACAGTGACTGCAATGTAAACAGCATCTCCTAGAGCTGTGTAGCAGGACTACACTGGGGGAGCAGTTTGAGTAGTCGCAGAAGGTGAGGTTTGCTACAGAAGTACAAGATCAGACCAGAGGTGATGGGAGCCTTGAGGATCGAAGACAAGAGCTGAGAGAAGCCAGCATGGAGAGTGCAGCAGAGACTGCATCAGAAATGAATGCAAAGGGGGCAGAGGAGGGTCCTTGTGCTGTGCCCCAACCCTTAAGGTATGTTAACTTTCTCTCCAAGTCCCTGTCTCTAGAACATCACCAACTTCAGAATCAGAGGAATCATTTCCTTTGCCTTCTGAGAAATGGAAAATGTCAATAAGAAATGTTGGACTTTTGTCATAATGGGACTGCTAACAAATGTTACCCTGTATCTTGCCCCTAAGTCAATTTTCTATCTGCTTTAGGAAAAAAGGTGAGGCGGGAGAGCCTACCGTCTGTATGTTGCTAGTCAGCCTCTTCAGAGTACTGAATGATGAAACAGAACTCAGAAATGGAACAATGCAGAGAAAATAATTGAAATAGCTAAAATGTGTTGAGAGCTTCCTCTTTGCCAAGTAATGTGACAAATATCATTATGCATTTTTGCATTTAATATAATTTATCCTTGAAAGGATTCTAAGGATGACTACAGTTACTTTCTCCATTTTACAGATAAGGAAATCTGGGCTCAGAGAGATGAAGTGAGTCATCCAAGGTGGTCATGCAGTCAGAAAGTGATTCAACTAGTGTTAACGCCCAGGTAGCCTGACTCAAAGCCTTCCCTCCCTGTGAACAGATTCTGTCAGAAAGAATGAGAAAGTAGATACAACTCATCTTTGCTTAATATGTCCCAGATTTAACATATCTTTTAGCATAGGGCTCTGCACTGTTTATATAGGATGCAAAAATTTAGGGCAGGAAAATATTCTATGATTTATTTTTTATATATAAAAATATATATATTTATTATTTAATATATATTTATTATAATTATATAGGCAATAAAACCACTACATGGGAATTCAGTCTAAACTATTGCAGGCAATAAAAGTAAGATTCCACTGAACTAGAGTGCTGAGTTAACAAAAGATTGGTCCAGAAAGCTATTTTTGTCTTCCCAGAAATTTTATAAGAACAAATCTGTAATCCATAAGCTCCTTGAAGTTGGTACCCTATCTTACTCATATTTCTCCCCAATACCTAGCACAGTATCTAATTCACAGGATGAATGTTTGCTAAATTGAGGTGTTTGAGTTGAAGAAACTGCAATAATTGTTCTCAGTAAACAGACCTCCTTGTGACCTGCACCAATCCATATGATACTGTTGAGAATCATATTCCTCATGCAGCATGTGAATGTCTTGCATGCTTTGACCTGTCTTAAAATGCATTCACTGGAATTCCTGGAAGGTGTAATGTGTTAATCTCCCACAAGAGATGTGTGCATTTTTATTTATTTAATTTGTTTTTTGAGACAGTCTTGCTCTGCTGCCCAGGCTGGAATGCAGTGGCATGATCTTGACTCACTGCAACCTCTGCCTCCCAGGCTCAAGCAATTCTCCTGTCGCAGCCTCCTGAGTAACTGGGACTACAGGCACCTGCCACCAAGCCTGGCCAATTTTTGCATTTTTAGTAGAGATGGAGTTTCACCATATTGGTAAGGCTGGTCTCAAACTCCTGACCTCAGGTGATCTACCCGCTTTGGCCTCCCAAAGTGCTGGGATTACAGGCATGAGCCACTGTGCCTGGCTGATGTGTGCATTTTTAACTATGCGAGTACAGCTCAACTCTGAGGGAGGCAGGAGAACCTAGTGGTTAAGCATGCAAGCTCCAGAGTCAGACTATGCATTCACGTTTTGGCTCTATCATTTTGCAGACTTGCAAAGGTAGGGCATTGGCCAAATCACTACAACTGTCTGGGCCTCAGTTTCCTCATCTATCAAGAATGATTAAAAATTTGTACCTACTGGGGTTGCTGTTGAGTATTAAATGAGTTAACACAGCTAAAGCAATCAGAGCAATGACTTACACAGAGCTAGCACTTAATAAATGCTAATTGTTACTATCTGGGGCAAGGCCCATTTAAAACACACCTGTTTAAGGCTCCAATAGAGGCATAAGGCTCCCAATTTTCCTGTGAACACATGTGCTTTCACCTCTACAGTCACCCCTACTGTCGGATCTGAAGTGATTTGGAACTCACCAGACAGGGCACTGACCTTTTCAACATCAAGTTTAATTAAGCCTAGTGAATAGCTAAAGTGTGATGTTTCATGTCTTTCCATGTAGTTCAGTGAGAAAGATTTATTAACTCATTAAAATGTAGTGCTAGTTATTTTCAGCCTTTCAGAATGACTGTGACTTCCAGCCAGCTATTTATCCCAGAAAAGACCCAGAATAGAATCTGACTTTATGAACTTCCTAGACCTGAACCTATGTTACCGGATCATGTTGCTCCAACATTAGGAATCAAAAGCTTCAACGAATGTGGTGGCTGATTTAGACTCACCTGCCTCGGGTGACATTCAAAAGGTTGCTGATGTGTCATGGTGAGGCTGTGCCAGGCTGGCACCAGAGCCTGCTTATTCCTTCCACGGAGTGGAACTGGCTGAAGAGGCTGGGCAATCTGGGTCCAAGGAGCTGAGTCTCTGCTGTGTATTGACTGTCTTGCTTCCCGCGGACTGACTGCTTGAGCACATCGACCTCAAGTTCATCCACCCCACTTTCCATTTGGCCCACTGCACTGTTTCTATTTCCAAGACATAATCTCAGTCATGTCCCCATCTGCCTCACCCTAACTCTTCATTCAGTTGCAAATGTATATTCTCCTCTGAGGAGACTTACTTTTGAGGAAGATAGTAGAAATTCTCCAAACTCCCTTCTCACTCCCATCCTGCAAAATGTGCCTACCCTAGAGTGTAATAATAAATCCACACTTTCATTTTTGCTTACTCTTTCTAGTGTTTTCTGGTTAAATTAGAAGCAGTAGAACATAGTGGCTAATGTGAGCTGAGAAGGGGTGAATCTAGACTGTTCAATTTACTAGTTGTGTGACTTTAAACAAACTACTTACTCCATGTCTTACACACTTCATTAATAAAACAAAAGTAATGGTACCTTCCTCATAGGGCTCTAGCGATTTTTTTCTAATCCATGTAAGGGCTTTAGAAGAGTATCTATCAAGTAAAGATTAATACTGATATTTTTGTTCGTGCAACTATTTATTGTTCTTGCAGCTAGTTGTTGCTCTCATCGTTTTTGTTGCAATCCTCCTAGTGGGCAGGGACTCAGTCACTCACTCATAGTGCCAAGCAGAGATTCATACTTAATAATGTTCTTTTGATAATGGCTAATGATGGGAATAAGAAGCCGAATAAGATCTAGGTTTTAATAAATTAAGGGAGCAAAATGATTTCCCTAGCAGTCAAATTTCTAAATGCATTTCCACCATCATCTCCAGCTTCCTATTCGTTAATACAATTTCCTGCTTTCGAATATTGAGCACCAAACAGGAAATTAGTTTGAGGATGATGGTCTCCAGCCAAAGAAAGGAAAGCAATTTCCATGGCACGTAACCAGACACCTTTTCTAGGATATCCTCGGAAACTGGATGTAACCAGCATGGACCTCGAAGTACTCTCAGTGGACCTTAAAGTTTCACTCCTAGAAATGCAGGGCAAAATTGCACTTCCTCATCTGAATAACCCAAATGATCATCCAAATTTTATTTTCTACCCGGAGACCGCCTGTCAGCAATGCAAATGCAGAAGGACGTGACACTGCAGCTGGTGGAAAATGGGAGGCTTTCCGGTGGTGACCCCCTCTTTGTGTCAGGGTCACTTGTGCACAGAAACAGCAAAGCCAGGATATGGAGCCTGTGTTCGGCCTGGTTTACTCTCTGGCAGCTGGAGACATGATGCTCTACATGGCAGAGGGCCCAATAAATCTTTTATTGATGATGAAGACAATATATAGATCCTCACACAAACATGATGCCTGAACAGGTATCTGGTTACCAACTAGTATTTTACCAGAAGCCTAACACCTTGAGCACTTCACAGATGATGACAATCACATGATAGAAACTTTCCAATGTACCATTCATATCATCTGTGGCTATTCTATGTAGGCTGCAGGGGATGGAAGCAGCCATAGTTAAGGCTCGAAGGTAGCCATGAAGACAAATTCCCCAAATTTTACATATAAACAGTTTTGATGTTCAATGCTGTGAAGCTTACCAAAGCTAATGTCAAGATGATTACACAGCACATAGAATGGGCTTGCTCCATCCTACTCTCATACACACACATACTCACGCCATCAGTGCCAATACCATCTCCCCTCTCTTTCTAAGGGACATCCTAAAAGTTAAACAGCAGCTTTAGTAAAAAAAAAAAAAACTTATGAATCTAGCAGATCAAGGTAATATAAGTATAGCAAGACTGAAAATAGAGCTCTGGGCAGTATTTTTGTTAATAATGAAAAAGAACCAAGAAAGAAACTGTTCTGGCTCAAAAGTAGGTAGTAGAGAAGCAGAAAGAAGCCAGGGAAGGTTGCCAGGAGTTTCAAAAGAAGATGCCAAAAACCAAGTAAGAATAAAACAAGCTAATAATTATAATATCTCACAGCTGCTGAATGCTTACTCTGTGCCGAGTGCTGTACATACATTCTGCCTTAAATCCTCACAGGTGGACAAAGTAGCATAGTACTATTATTTCTCCTTTCCATAAGGGAAAAAACTGCACCTCAGAGAGGTTAGAAAAGTTGCCTAAGTCACACAGTAAGTGTCAAAGCCAAAACTAAAACCAAGCCCACCTGATGCTGCCTGTGTACTTAAACACTAGTGACAAGGGAGTGACCTGAAATGGAAGAGAGTCAAGGAGGTAGCAGGAGCTGGCAAGGCCTGGTGGTCTGTGAACAAGGGATTCTGACTCAGAGAATCTCATAAAAAGTCAAGCTCAGCCAGGCACGGTGGCTCACGCCTGTAATCTCAGCACTTTGGGAGGCCGAGGCGGGTGGATCACAAGGTCAGGAGTTTGAGACCAGCCTGGCCAACATGAAACCCCGTCTCTACTAAAAATACACAAATTAGCCAGGCATGGTGGCGGGCACCTGTAATCCCAGCTACTTAGGAGGCTGAGGCAGGAGAATCGCTTGAACCCGGGAGGTGAAGGTTGCAGTGAGCCGAGATCACGCCACTGCAGTCCAGCCTGGTGACAGAGTGAGACTCTGTTTCAGAAAAAAAAAAAAAAAGTAGATTTGGGGAGGTGTCTGCCAAGCTCAGGTCTGCCAAACTCAGGTCTGCATTTTCAGTCTTTCTTTCATCTAGCTGGAGTCATGTGGCTGAGGTCTGGCCAACCGTATGTGGGCAGAAATAATTGTACACCTTACCCACGCCTGGCCTTTAAGAAGCTCTCCTGTGATTCTGGTCTCCCTCTTTTGCCATCTTCCGGCTGGATACCAACAGGCGGGGCAACCTGGGAGCCATGAGTAAAGTGCCATTGTCCCTGTCAGCCTGGTTCTCTAAATAACTGTGTGGCAATACAGTTCCCCATCCCTTGTCTCACACCTTAATTTTATGTGAACACTTGTTTATATTTATATAAATTTATATGTTGTTAAACCACTGAAATGTTATAGTTACCTGCTTCAAGAAACAAGAGGTGTAAGATTCAGCCACTACTGTGGTAAATTCAGGAGGTATCAGGTCTGTACAGAAACCCTGAGGCCTAGGGCTTCGATAGGTAACACACACAGCAGGGATGGAACTCCAGCCTTATGCCCATGCAAGGCAGAAAAAAAAAAAAAGACACGACTGCACACTGGAGATGGACCTTATAAGAATGTACATGTGGCTGGGCACGGTGGCTCACTCCTATAATTCCAGCACTTTGGGAGGCCAAGGAGGGGGGATCACTTGAGGTCAGGAGTTTGAGACCAGCCTGGCCAGCATGGTGAAACCCCATCTCTACTAAAAATACAAAAATTACCCGGGCATGGTGGCACAAGCCTGTAGTCCCAGCTACTCAGGAGGCTGTGGCAGAATTGCTTGAACCTGGGAGGCAGAGCTTACAGTGAGCCGAGATCATGCCACTGCACTCCAGCCTGGGCAACAGAGTAAGACTCTATCTCAAAAAAAAAAAAAAAGAATAGATAAAAAGAATGCACACCTGATTGAAACCCTGGCAGTATGGAAAATACAGGAAAGTTCTCAATGTTAACAATTATTTTAAAAATTATATGAAAACTACTGGAATGAAAGTCTATAAATATGGAAAACCTGATGCCAATTAATTTTTGTAGAATACTTAAGAAAATTCAAAATATGAACAAAATGTTATACGACTCATAAATGTACTGTGTTTATCAATGGCTCATTATTAAAGAGGGTCTCTGGACTATGGATTTTCACTGCTTTTGCAAGAGAACACTGAGGTGGGAATTCTGTACATGAGCAACAGTACAAGAGTTTAACGGGTAGTGGTGTTCTTGTGTTGAATCATTGTGTGAATTTAAATGTACTTCTTTGAGACGAAGTTTCGGTCTTGTTGCCTAGGCTGGAGCGCAGTGGCATGATCTCAGCTCACTGCAACCTCCGCCTCCCAGGTTCAAGTGATTATCCTGCCTCAGCGTCCCGAGTAAGTGGGATTACAAGTGTCCACCAGCACGCCCGGTTAATTTTTTGTATTTTTAGTAGAGATGCAGTTTCACCATGTTTGTCAGGCTGTTCTCAAACTCCTGACCTCAGGTGATCCACTCATCTTGACCTCCCAAAGTGCTGAGATCCCAGATGTGAGCCACTGCGCCTGGCCTTAAATGTACTTCTTATATATAGGTAGGTTTAATTTGTATATAGTTGTTTAATAGTTCTGCGATTAATCGGCCATTGAAAAATGAGTCTTTGCTAATTGTCGGGATTTTTTTACTCACCTTTGGGGCAGCTTCTGGATATCCTCACTCATTTTATATATTCTGTCTGTTATTATAACAAAAACTTCTCAATTTGGGTGTATAAAACTTTGTTTTCTTTGCTAATAAAGAGTTGGTGTTGGCCAGGTGCAGTGGCTCACGCCTGCAATCCCAGCACTTTGGGAGGCCAAGGTGGGTGTATCACCTGAGGTCAGGAGTTCAAGACCAACCTAACCAACATGGTGAAATCCCATCTCTACTAAAAATACAAATAAAATAAAGCCAGGCATGGTGGTGAGCGCCTGTAATCCCAACTACTCAGAAGGCTGAGGCAGGAGAATTGCTTGAACCCAGGAGACAGAGGTTCCAGTGAGCCGACACAATGCCACTGCACTACAGTCTCAGTGACAGAACGAGACTCCATCTCAAGAAAAAAGGAAAAAAAAGAGTTGGTGTCAATTTTTAAGTACGTAAATTTTCTCATGAAGTATGGTTTTATGTGATTATTACTTTCATGCATTGTCCTTTACTCTGTCATTATTTCTGGCTGTTATTTGATATTTTACTTTGAATTAAGGACCAAGAACTATGATAGGAGAATATGTGGTGTCCAATCTGAGGAAGAAAGCATACACTCTCACCATCAAATGTAATGCTAGTTATGAGTTTTTAATAAATACCTTAACACAGGTTTTTTAAAGTGAGAAAAAAAGAACATGAGACCTCTCCCTAACATAGGTTCCCTCATGCAACAGTCTTGACTTGCTTGAATTGCTTGAAGCCGGGCGAATTAGTTTATGAATGGTGAATTAGAAACAGCCTACTCTCCGAGGCTCCTAGAAACAGCATGGAAACAAGACTTCTTGCTATCCACCCTAGCCTCTTGGTAGTTACAAAAAAAAAAAAAAAAAAACCTATTCAAGTCAAATTCAATTCTATAACATGCAGGTCTCAAACATATACTACCCAAGTAGTTTGGGACTCCAAAATCAAAAGTATAGACATAATATTGGTCTAAGAACCATGAAAGCTCTAGGACATTGGCAAAAGGAAATGTGAAACCTCTCCAGAAAGACTTCTACAACCCAGAGTATAAAAGTGTCATGCAAGCAAAGAATCCAAAGATAAGCTCACAATAAAAACGTGCAGGCCATACAAGGAAAGGAACCCTGATGAGAGAAGTGAGCAGACACAACAGATGGGAAAACAGGCAGTTAAGGAAACAAATATAATTTGTAAAAGTGTGGGTATCTATAACTGAATATTTACATGTTCAAAATTATTAAAATTGTAAAAGGCATAGAAAATGTAATGAAAGAACAAGATCTCTGAAAAGACAAAAAAAAAGAAAACCAAATTTGAGAAAACCAAATAGAGCTTCTAAAAATGAAAATCATAGTCATTAATCTTAAAACAAAATGAAAGAAAAAAAAAACAGCAGATTGGATGCAGCTAAAAAAAGATTTAAGGAACTGAAGAAAGATCTGAAATAATTACCCATAACCCAGAATAAAGATATAAATGAATAAAATATAAAAGAAAGACTGAGACTTGGAAAAGAATTAAATATCCTCTATGTATCCAAAAGAGATAAAAGAGAGAAAAATTGAAATAAGACTGAGGTAATACTTGATAGTATCTGAGAATTTTCCAGAATTAGGAGAGAAAATATGAAAAATAGAAATAGCAAAATAGAATGAAGTCAAAATATATGTAAATTGAATTAACTTCCTATATAAAAGACAATGATTCATAGATTAATTTTTTTAAATCCAGTTATTTGCCATTTACAAGAGATACTCTTATAATGGTACCGAAAGGATGAAAGAGAACGAAAAAAGTTATGGCTATTCTCATACTAACCAAAAAGTGCTGTCACAGTAGTAGTGACATCCAAAGAAAAAACACAGCCCTTTAGCAAGACCATGAATTTATTTGTCTAGTCCATTGAAATGCAAACTTCTTCTGATTCTCCTTCCTCATAGGAATTGAGAAGAATGCCTATCCCAGAACAATAGCCACATAAACGAACAGAGGCTGTGTTCATCTTCTCTAATAAAGATACTCCATCTGGCACAAGCTTTTGTAATTGAGGCTACTACTTTAAGTGATGGTAGTACATTATCATCACCATGATCCATCACTTTTTGCTGTAGCCGGACTAGTAAATTAAACAGGGATGTAACGGAGACTACTACCCTTGCATCCTTTACATATTTGAGGATAGCACTAATACCTCCCATTCCCTCAATATGTGATATTTTATTTTACTGGTCTGGGAGGGGGCATTTCAGAGGCTTCTACTTGGCCTTTTCTACTAAAATACCTCTTATTCTATGATTCATAGGTCCTTCCAGTAGAAAACAGCTTAAAATTATAAAAAATAAGAAAACCTATGGTTCATGGGGACTCACGTGTGAAGATTCTGTCAACAGCTAACAATGGTGATTCTGATTACACATTTGGGACTGAAGAAATATGACCACTCACTGGGTCTGTGAATGCAGAGGACCCACTATGTGTTGGACTTTGGTGAGGACTCCATTTATTATCTCACTCTTATATATCCTACAGTAATAGAGACCACGTGTTACTTTGGGTCTTCAAGAATCAGTGTCAACTTGGAATCCAACAGTGCTCAAAAAAGCTTTGCATTTCCCTTTTGTCAGTGTACAGATTATCCAAGGAACTGGCTTGTAGGTCACTTTGGGGAAGGACTTGAGGAATTACTAAACTGCCTATGCCAGGGTGTTTCTGAGTCCTCCTCATGAGGACCCAGCTTCTTCAGCTGATGGGTTCTGACTAAAAAATAGCTCAGGATGAAACCCAGCCAAAGGATGTTCACCGTTTATTGGAACAGCTGACCTCAGCCTTCTGCTCAACCATTCTTTACTCCACTTGATAAAATACATTAAGCACACCCTTGATAGCTGCCCACACATCTTGCCTTTAGAAACACCATATCCTGTTGACCATCTTTACAGATCCTGCAAGTCAAGGCCTTCTGGTTGTCATTCCAATGTTGCTGTCCATAATAATAATTCCCACCTTGCTTCTGATGGTTAAGTGCTATTCTGGGACCCCCATTATCTTTACTGCTGCTAGAGAACTCAGTTTTCCAATGGCATCTCCTACTTTCCACCTTACCTAGTATAGCCACTACTGAGCTTCTCTAAAATGCTGGTGTTCACCAGTACACTGAACACCTTGACAAATGTTGTGCCTGCAAGCTGTCCTAACACTTCTCTGTTTTATATAGGAGACTCAATCTGGCATGCTCATATCATTGTGCCTTTTGATCCCTTCCTCCATAGTCTGCCATCACAGTCTGGCATCTCTACTTCATGTAATTGGAACATGTGCTTTTTGCAATCTTCCAAGAGTCATCCCAGCAGCACATGAGATCCGTCTTTCAGGACCCTTGCTGGGGGGGTTAAATCCTGTGTCACCAGGGCATGGCCCCAAATTTACAAACTCTTCCTTATCCAGTTATATATTCTTCCCCCAATTGATCCAACACCCTCAGAATTAACTCTAGGCATGCCACCCTGTTTCTTGCAGGAGAGTAAGCATTGTCTAGTAAGAGAGGCCTCTGCATAGACTTCAGGTAATGAGGGGCCTCTACCTTTCAACAAAGGAGAATGGATCATTTCCACACATGCAAAAGGTTCAGAGGAAAGTGGAGGAGGTTCCAAGTTCTCAAGTGCATGTACCCTGATTGTCCTACACCAAGTCCTGGGGTTCTAATCCTTTCCCATTAAGGACTTGACATTGGGGGAAACTTGCCTAGGCTGAGAACTCAGTATCCCTTATTAAGTACTAGTTCTGATCTTCAGCTCTATCTGCTTTTGAATGTGGAAGAAAAGTATTCTTTTAAGTGCTACCAGAGAAGTCCTCTGAATTTCATGCTTGGCTTTGAATGGTTAATAGATCTGAGTCTGTCATTTGTTTTTCAATTCTTGAAGTGTGCTTAGTGAAAGCAACCTAATTCCATAATCTGCCTTAGAGTTACTATTTCTGCACATACCTCCTGTGAAAGAAAAGTAAAATGTCAGGACCTCAAACTCACTATGCCAAAGGGAAAGTTAAGCTTGGGAACTGAGTCACACCAAAAACAAACAAACAACAAAAAAATTGCTTTTCTTTTGTTCCCAGATAGCTGTAATTTCACATGCTTACTTTATCTTATATGAAACATAGATTTACTGAGTGCGAGACAAATGCCTAATTGACTTTTTCCCCTACTCTCTTTTTAATAGCAAGTAAAATGTAGATTCACCAAGTGCTACTCAAAGGCTCAAAAGACTGTAATCAGTTGCCTTATTGCTTACCCTCCCTCACTTTTTTCTTCCCCTCCTGCTTGCTCTTTCCCCTTAAATACTGAAATTTCCAAAATCCTTTACGGAAAAAGCACTGGTCACAGAGCCTACAGTAACTTTTGTTCCTATTCCCAGGCATGTCCCCAACCTTAGCAAAATAAACCTCTAATCGACTGAGATCTGTCTCAGTCCCTTTTTGGTTTACACTCCAAACTCCACAGGCATCGCGCTAGTTAGTGCATCCCTTTCAACCTATATACTGTCCCAGTTTGCTGCAGATGAAAATCTTCACAACCACACTGCTACAACCTGCCAGAGACTATCAAAACTCCATTTACCTCCAGTGATGAGTGATGAGATATCCATTGCTGTCAGGCCCGCAAGTTATCCATTCCCAGAAGTCCATCCTGAAAAATCTATTTCCAAAGCCTAAGCTCTTCTGATACCCTGTCTTAAGTTGGGCCCCCTAGATGCAGAACCTGAGATGGGAATTCTTCTATAGTTTATCGAGGGATGGTTTACAAGAGGAATGGGAGAAGCAGGACAGGGTGGAGTGGAAAGTAAAGCAAGATGTGGCCCGAGATGCAGATTACAAGTATTGCAAGATGTAGTCAAAAAGTACCTGCAGCCTGATCCCACCTTGAGGCAAAGGGATGCAGAGTATGCAACTCCAATGCACACACTGCATCAGTTAGTCCCACCTTGAAGCAAAGGGAAGACACCTTACTTTTTCGGTCTGTTGTTGACTGCAAGCTATTAATGCAAGGAGGGAACCTCCCGGCCAAGGCAGCTTCTGTTCGACTGTGGGCAGTTCTCTGAAGCAAGTAAACAGTAACTCGGGGGTGATGAAAAAGCATCCCTAGGTGTAGTTGTGACCATCTTGGTCAGCTATGTGCCACTTGCCAGTGCAAGGACTTGTCATAGTTACAGTGGCTGTGCTAAAGTGAAAGAACACCCATAGCATTTGACAGGTGGGTGCACCAGCCGAGTGAAATGGGATCTGGGTAGAGCACTCACAGCACACATTTACCCGTGAGTCAATGAACAAACAGAAAATTACAATATTTAAAGCCAAATGACCATAAAAAATAATTTACATCAAAATCTGAGGTTATAGCTAATATGATACACACTAGTAAATTTATAGCCTCAAAAGCATGTTAGAAATGAATAAAGCCAAAATGTAATTAGAAAGGCATTCAACTTAAGGAATTATAGAAAACACACAGAAAGCAGAAGAAAGGAAGTATTTGTGATGAGCAATAAGGAAATAAACAGTACAAAGGATTAAAAAATGTGTTGTTTTAGAAAACATTAATAAAAACAAATATCTGGCAATATTGAACAAGAAATAGAAAAGCAGATGTAAACAATATTGGAAACGGAAAAAGAGAACACGACTACATTTAGGCAAGAGTTTTTAAAAGGTCTAAAAATACTATAAATAACTTTTGCCAAATAAATTGAAAATATGAAAGAAATGAACAACTTTTTAAAGAAATACAGATTGCCAATAAACAGAAAACCTGAATAGACAGGTAACCAGAAAAGAAGTTGAATTTTAAAAAAGAAAAACCACTTTAATCATATACACACACACACACACACAAATACCAGGCTGAGGCAGTTTTGTAAGTAATGAAACACTCAAGAAAGAGATGACCCAAACCTACAAACGTTTTAGCGAGTAGAAAGCCCTCTTCCTTATTTTATGAAGCTAACATAACCTTACTACCATAACCAGAAAAGAGGATGTATGAAAACAATCAAAATAGATCAATTCTATTTACATAGGTATAAATATGCTAAATATTAGCAAATCAAATCCAGAAACATGTAAAAATGATATATAACCAATTACTGTTTGTCTTAAGCATGTAAGGACAGTTTAACATTAGAGAACAAAGTAATGTAATTTACAACATTTAAAAAAATAAAGGAGGCCGGGCTCGGTGGCTCACGCCTGTAATCCCAGCACTTTGGGAGGCCAAGACGGGTGGATCACGAGGTCAGGAGATCGAGACTGTCCTGGCTAACACGGTGAAAGCCCGTCTCTACTAAAAATGTAAAAAATTAGCTGGGCGTGGTGGCGGGCGCCTGTAGTCCCAGCTACTTGGGATGCTGAGGCAGGAGAATGGCGTCAACCCGGGAGACGGAGCTTGCAGTGAGCTGAGATCAGGCCACTGCACTCCAGCCTGGGCAACTGAGCGAGACTTCATCTCAAAAAAAAAAAAAACTAAAGGAGAAACATAACAATCTTAACGGATGCAGAGTTTCATAAAATTCATTCATAACTCATGAACTTAGAGTTTTCAAATAAAATAAAACTCTTAGAAAATTAGGAGTAAATTGAAATAAGGCATCTAACAGACACATAAGCAAACATCACACTTAATGTTAAATACTAGAAGCATTCCCTCAGCGTTAAGGGAAGACAAAAATACCTGCCATTGCTGCTTCCATCCAATATGCGCTAGTGGTTATAGCTTGTTCAATAAGATAAGAAAAAAAGTAGTAATTTTAAGGATTGAACAGGAAAAAACAAATGTTACTTTTGCAGATAATATTACTGTCTTTTTTAAAGTCCTACAGAAACTATAAACCACTTCTAAGAAGTAGTTCAGGGCCGGACACGGTGGCTCACGTCTGTAATCCTAGCACTTAGGGAGGCCGAGGCAGGCGGATCACAAGGTCAAGAGATCTAGACCATCCTGGCCAACATGGTGAAACCCCATCTCTACTAAAATACAAAATCAGCTGGGGTGGTGGCAGGCACCTGTAGTCCCAGCTACTCAGGAGGCTGAGGCAGGAGAATCGCTTGAACCTGGGAGGTGGAGGTAGCAGTGAGTCAAGATCACACCACTGTATTCCAGCCTGGTGACAAAGCAAGACTCCATCTCAAAAAAAAAAAAAAAAAAATTCAGTAAGGTACTGAATACAAGATCCACTTATAGAAATCAACAACATGTTGAACAGATATTTTCAAGAGAAGAGAACATTTGAGTTGGAAGTAACTGTAAGATATCCAACTGAACATTATATACATAGGTCTGCAGCTCCCAGGGAGAAGCCCAACCTTGAAATACAGATTTGGAAGTCGAAAGCACATAGGTAGCTGTCAAGATCATGATTGTGAATGAGATTGCTCAGGGAGAT
The DNA here is from genome assembly GCF_001698545.2 of Rhinopithecus bieti. Classification (NCBI taxonomy): domain Eukaryota; kingdom Metazoa; phylum Chordata; class Mammalia; order Primates; family Cercopithecidae; genus Rhinopithecus; species Rhinopithecus bieti. Next base: position 1,702,284 of record NW_016806890.1, on the reverse strand, counting down.
CTTAGGGATTGAAAGAATTAAGAGAAGTCACTAAATTAGTAGCCAGAAATTAAAAGAGAACCAGGACAATCCTAACAGTTATCTGTAGCCAAAAAGAACAAATATAGTGTAACCGATGGGAGTTGCCTCATCTAGCTTTGAACTTAATGTGTATTTGTCTTTGTATTTTTAAAATGATTTCTGTTACTATTAAAGCAATGAATTTATTAAATCAACCAAAAGTGAAGTAAGTGTAGGACATCCTACATCATTTCTCTTTTTAATGAAGGACTGAATTTGATTATGAGGGCATTTGAGAATCCTATACAAGAATTTAATAGAGTCCCACCAGGGGGAAAAAAAAAAAACACTTAGAGACCTGCAGGGAAGCTGTTTATTTTCGTAAATATTTTACAACAAACACATACTAGCAATTTTGCAATACCTTGTAGAAATTACATTGTTGGTTGGAGAAAGTTTCTAATGTCAATTAACCATGTAGTCTAAAGGGATTTGACTCTGGCAATTTAGATGCCTCATTTGTTGCGGAGGCTTGCTTTTTTGTTCTTTTTTTTCACTCATATGGAATAACAAAGATAAACACATGAAATATATTAATGTACTCTTAGTCATGGGATTCAATCACACATTTGTTACATCAATAAAACAAAATGCTTGTGCTTAACTATTGGTTTCTCAAACATAGAGAAAATAGCAAAACTATTTAATTCAAAAATAGAATGAAAGCAGTGAATATCCACAAACTAAAGCAGAATGTTTTTGGAAAATTGTAAATTGATTCCTATAGATATAGGTACACAAAAGGCATGTAATGTGTGTACCCTATTCTGTTTTTAAATATGCCTTTATAATAAAAATTCTGGACCTATGTTTCTATAAAACTATTTCATAAAATAATGGTGACATTTTGAATATACCTAAAATTTTATCAAATAAACATCATGTATGTGAAACTGTAAAAAAAAAAATTTCTTTACATAATGAAGCTGAATATCCATGCCAAACAGAAACAAAAGTATCTTTTAATGTGCTGAATTTCTACATGATATTAAGTCAAAAATATTTCTAGTGTTTGTGAAAAAAATGCTGTAAAAAGGATTAATAAATGAAATATTAGCAACACAACATCCTAAACAAGCAATAAACCATCTAAACACATTTTGATTATATAGAATGTAGGTCTATTTACTCAAGAGAGTAAACTTCTGCATTTTAGAGCATGCATTGATACAGAAAAATCTAAATGCTCATAATTTGATCAAAACACAAATAATTTTCCTTAAAGAGACATTCTAAACATAATAAATTATATAAAAGCAATGAGCTCAATTTAATCTTTACTTACATCAACAATCACCCATTATCATTGTACCCATTAAAGATTTAAAACACAAGAAAAAACACTGAAGCAAAAGACAAAACAAGCTTTCTCAAAAATTCTTCTAAGAATGACTACAATCATTCCCTCTTTCCATATGTCACTGCATTAGTGACAGTAGATGAAACACAAACTATATGGTTCAAGCTGATAAAACTACAGAGAATTCATTTGGTCCCATTCTTAGAGTAAAGCTGAAGTCGTTGTTGGCGTAAGTCAATGGAGCTCCATTGGTTACCTCCTGGTTTTACAAATGCCTTATGGTAATGCAGACATTTCAAAAAATTTTCCTAACTCCCCATATCCTACAAGATGTTATGCATCTTCAAAAAACAGTATCTTTTTTCTTATCAACATAAGGGAGCACTTTTGTATTTCCCATTCATGTCACTCAAACTTCATGGGAGGAAATATACAAAGTTCATGTAGGGAGAACAAATATCAGTCCCATCTAAATGCCCTGACATGTTTTAAAAGGAAAATCTTATGGTATTTACAAAATGATATTTAATGACAAAGAACTGTATGTGTTCATCATAGAATAATAGACTTACCTTTAAAAAATGGTTTCATTGGCCAGGCGCAGTGGCTCACGCCTGTAATCCCGGCACTTTGGGAGGCCGAGGTGGGTGGATCACGAGCTCAGGAGATCAAGACCATCCTGGTGAACAGGGTGAAACCCCGTCTCCACTAAAAATACAAAAAAAAAAAAAAAAAAAAAAAATTAGCTGGGTGTGGTGGCAGGCACCTGTAGTCCCAGCTACTCGGGAGGCTGAGGCAGGAGAACGGCATGAACCTGGGAGGCGGAGCTTGCAGTGAACCGAGATGGCACCACTGCACTACAGCCTGGTGCACTGCAGCCTGGGCAACATAGTGAGACTCCGTCTCAAAAAAAAAAAAAAAAAAAAAAAAAAGTTTTATTCCTGGAGTACATTATATTAACATAAGAATGCCAAAATGCTTCTGCACTGAACCTGAACATTACATAAACTAGTGGACCAATAAGTAGGTCTTTCATTCCATTTGTGATACACCTGGCTAACTGGTATGAAAGAGAGTCCTGATACATCTATGTAAATCACACATGCACACACATGGTCACAAACAGTAATAACAGAGTCTGTGTTGCTATAAAAGAATCTGCACCTGAAATGTATTGTGCTTAAGGTTGATGGAAAAGAACCATGCTCTGAAGTTACTTCAGGAAAACAAGATATATATGTCTTGGTTTCTGTTTGGTTTATGTGATATATCACATTTTAAAAACCAGATTGGTTTCAACACCTCCCTAGAATACATTTTTCATTGACATGCTGGTTTCTTTCTTATTTGGAGAAGAATTTTAAATCTCTTAAAGTCTTAGGAAATCAAGATTTAAAGCACCATAATATATATCATTTCTTAGCATTTCCTCTTACATTTTAACTGATCACTTCTCTCAACTTCACCCAAAAGAGCTGTTTTATGAATAACGCTGTGCCTCAGGAGGCCTTTTTAATGTTTTAAAGTGTGTGAGTGCATCTGTATAAGTATTTGATACATATCTATGTCTTCATGCTATATTTCTGTTCAGATTGGCAACAGTTTCCATGAGATGCTTTCTGTTCATCAATTAATCTACTTTTCAAACTTTGCTTTTGCTGTTTGTTGAACAAAAAATGAAAGAAAGCTTCCTGTTGTCTTGCAGTCACTAATTTAAATGCAGATTTTTTCTAGGTGAATGAACTTTATCCTTTGTGTATAAGGTAGGTCATTCAATGAAAATGTTGAAGACGTTAGTTTATGAGCTATAAATTGGAAGAGTTAGCATGAATAATACTATAGTAATATGAGTTCACAACTGTGAGCCTAGAGATCTCTCACTCTGAACCACATATGTATGGGATAGTTCTGTCTTCACACACCACATAGCAAGAATTCACACATTTATAATAAAACAGGAGGCATGGTAGCATCACACTTTTCCTATGAGTGTGGCATCCTAATATTCCCCAAAAAAGCATAGAAAAAAAAATAATGTCATCCTAAGGTCATAGAGAAGAATAACAAGTAAAAAGCTATTTTATGGTCATAGTATCATATTTTATAACTATAGGTCAATGGGCACTCAATAGCTATTTTAACAGAAGCTAACCCAGGTAAAACATCCTTAGCCTCAAAATGACTTTTGTCAAAATCTTCTTTATTTGCTCTGTAAAATTCTTAATGATCCAATTTTACTAATCATTTGTTTACAAGCGTCTTAAAATCCAGATAAGTTTAACAAAGTAGTTTCATAAAATTAAAACTATAAAAACTGTGTATATAACATCACAAAGAATTAACACCTTAAAGCATTATATTGGTTATCACATAAAAGCATCATAAGTTTTCCATAGCACCCTCTCTAGAAAACAGTACATGAAGCCTAACCAAGATCTTATCTGTCCCCTCACATAAATGGTCCCAGGTCTGTCAATGAGTTTCATTTAATTCAGGGAGCTAGTCTGCTACAGAGACCACCATTCCCCACAGATAAAACTGCCACATTTGCAAGGTGAATGAACTTTTAGCATTTATGTTAAAGTCATCTCTGAAGTGACATCCACAATTTTAATTCCCAGTGAATGATTTTTTCCTTGGGTAGGCACCTTTTTTTAGTAACATGCTTGCAAAGTGTCTTAAAGTGGTAAGTTGTTATTGGGTAGGCACCTTTTTTTAGTAACATGTTTGCAAAGTGTCTTAAAGTGATAAGTTGTTATTCGTCCCCTCAAAGTAGGTCACAATTGTATCTTGTCAACAGGTGGTAAAATATGCACACACAAGGGATGAATATGTCCCCATTTTTAAGTTTTTTTGGTACAGTTATTGTGGCCAATTACCTCCTTGAAGTATATTTAAAATACCAAACGTTATTATTCGTGTAAAATATCAATGTTGTGCATCATTAAAATGACGCTCAAGGAGTTTCCTAAAACCTAAGCTTCATAATATAATGAATAAAAGGACAGGAAAAAAAGAGAAATATTTTTATTAAAGGAGGAAAAGAGAAACAGAAACTCCATTGAAGAAAGTAAAGAGAATCACCTTGATAATTAGTTATAATTTCTTACATTTAATCAGTTATTTTAATAAACTATTTGAAATCATTAACTCCAGACCCAGTAATAGTGCACAAATGTAATACTAAAAGACCAATTGGGGCCGGGTGCGGTGGCTCACGCCTGTAATCCCAGCATTTTTGGGGGCTGAGGCGAGTGGATCACCTGAGGTCAGGAGTTTGAGACCAGCCTGGTCAACATGGTGAAACACCCATCTCTACTAAAAATACAAAAACTAGCCAGGCGTGGTGGCGGACGCCTGTAATCCCAGCTACTCAGAAGGCTCAGGCACTTGAACTGGGCAGGCAGAGGTTGCAGTAAGCCAAGATCGTGCCACTGCACCCAACCTGGGTGACAAGAGCCAGACTTCATCTCAAATAATGATAATAATAATGACCAATTGGTCTATTTGCCTAGCAACCCAAGATTGTTGCTTATAGCCCACAGCACTTTATATCATCCCATTTGAAAAAGGCTAGTAGAAAGCACAATTTAGATTTTACACTAGTAACATAGTACCCTGTTTATAATTCATGCTCCCAGATCAGTATATCCTTGTGTCATTATCTCTTCCAAATACTGTTACATTATCATCTCTGTTTACACTTCTGATCTGTGGAAAATACTAAAATCATGTTAAGAAAAAACACATCTATTTTCTATAGTATTATAAAGTAGTTTATATACCTGCCAACTTTTTATTCCAAATGAAACCTGGAAGAGAAAAAAATCTTTTAAACTTATAATTATGAATTTTAGAAAAGCACTGGAAGTTAAAATTTCAAGCTTACAACTTCCACATCATTAAAATATATCCTTTCAGAAAAATAATATTATTTCTATATTTATGGACAGAATCTCTCTTAAGGAATTCAGAAAAGAATGAAATTTTTTTATGTCTTTCCCATGTATACCTCACAAGCAACTATAAATCAATTTAATCGGTCCACAAAGTTGTGATTCAGGAATTGGTTTCATTATAGTAACTTCTAAAGTTTTTCTCAACGATTTCTATCAGATGCCTTGTAATTATAAAGAAATTTGCTTGAAATTCTAAATATATCATGCTAGGAAAAGTAAATATTTGCTGATATCCCTAGGGCAAAAATATAGTAAAACAGTTCTAATAGAAATAAGACAAAAAACAAGTTAAATTGAGTAGTCACAGACTCTTCATATAGTCTACTTTTTTCTTCCTAATACACTGTTTTTTGTTAAAAACTATTTGAAAATAATTTAATCTTTGGAATAGCCAATATCAGGTTCTCTAATTTAATAACATGAGGGAGAAGTGAGAGATATTATTGGTAAAGATAGACTGGATCAGTGAAAATCCATAGGATTTCCATTATCTGCAAACCATACATCCAGGCTTTATAATATAACTGGGTGCTCCTTTACAATTCCTTCCTGAGTGTGCACCATTGCAGCCACAAGCATGCAAGCCTGAAAGCACTGAAGGAAGGGCATGGCAATACTAGTCACTAACACTCTGAACCAATGTTTCCTCCCACCAAAATGAACACCTCGCACTGTCTTTGTAGTTCATTTAAGGTGGATTTTGGCTAAGGAGGAAGAAAGAAAGGCATGTTAACAAATCATGGACACATTTTGATCTGTTGCCGTCTCAAATTATGTCTGAAAGTAAATCGCAATTTGTTCATTCAAGAGTTTATTGCTTTAAGAAAATAGTACATGCTTTCCTATTACCAGTTCTTTAAAATTCTATGCCTTCCTAGACAAAAATGCTTTAGAATAAACTGCCTTCTAAATTTCTAATAAAGCGTACAATAAGAGTGATCCTATTTTTCATCCTTTACAAATACAAGTGGCAAATTGTCTTACAGTGCAAATTCTACTCTGTCCCTCTTATTTAATATTTCTATATGACTTTTTAAAACACATGCAATAAAATAAGTAATTATCCTTTAGTAGCCATTTAAAGTTATCTGGTCTTTCCACTATGCTTCTAATGTTAAAATTCGGTAGGTAGTATTCGACCATAGTGTCACATTATATTCAGAAATGACTGCTTATCTTTCAAGTTTTATAACGCTTCATTTTTCTTGTGATCCATATACTCTCCTTTTAAAAATCTTCTATGCCACGGCAGCATAGTCCTTGTTTTGTTTGTTGTTTTCATTTTCTTCTGGACTAGTAATTTTTACTTCTGGCCTTGGTGGTCTTTGAGGGTCTAAATCAGCCTAGAAGAAAATAGATCAAAACAAAGGTATTTAGGTGTTTGGTTCACAAAGGTAATGACATTTATAAAGAAAAAATTACTCAAGAGTCTAATTATGTAACTATTTAACTGAAAAGAGTTCTTTGGGTTCCCTTTGTTTTTTTGTCTATCATTACCCAGTGGACATACTGTTTTCTCAACAGTTGTACAAAAGTCCTTTTGGGGTCCATAATCTACTAGTGCTTTAAAGGCCCTGACTCATTTTGTATGCTGCGGGCTTTATTTTTTTCATTTTTTCCTTATTTCTCTTTGAGCTTTTCTTTAATATATTTATGCTTTTCAGTTTAGCATTTTCAGAGATAAAGCAAGAAAGAATTCAGAGGCATTCTCCTAATTTTAGTTTCCTCCTAGAATTCACAAATTCATTGTGAATATGGTACCAAGTACCATCAAGTATCAAGTAGATAAGAACAAGACAGAAAATCAAAATGTGGAGGCAGCATTTCTCCAACAGCAACTACTGCTCCTGCCACTTGGGTTTCTCCTGTTCATAATAATATTGTCTCATGTACAATTGTTCTTTCCCCGACTACACTGAAAGCTAAGTAGGCAAGATTAGAACTAGTTGGATGGCAAATTCTGCTCTGTGAAATCCTAGAGGCTCCACAGCCCCAACAAGGGCACCCAGTCTGGGGGACAGAGTAGTTCCAGGTTCCCCAAACCACACAGGCCATGATTGATTTTTTGAAAAAGACATAATATATATGTATTACTGGGGCTGTGTCTGATGTCACATTGTTCCTTTGTGAAATGTCTCAAATGGTATCTTGAATATAGTACAAGTTCAATCTCAATAAATGTCAATTGTTTCTTGTAAATTCTCTGTATTTCCTGCTGTTTTCCTACAATCATACCTCGCTTTGTACAAGAATTGTTACATGGAACAAAATGTTACACGGTGAACAGAATTTCTAGTCATTTTATTAGTAGACAGTCCTTCTGTAAAAGTTAATTATTAATTTTTAACTTATAATTCACATACATTTGGTTTTTCATATATTTTGGTATGCTTAAAATATACCTATACTAATATGTTAGGGAGAACAAGATAAAATATATCACTGTTGTAAGAAAGAGATGAGTCAAATAAGATTAAATCTCTTTGTGAGTCACTGCTCTGTTACTAATCCCTAATTAGACTGGGCGTGGTGGTGCATGCCTGTAATCTCATCACTTTGAGAGGTCAAGGCAAGAGGATCCCTTGAGCCCAGGAGTTCAAACCCAGCCTGTGCAACATACGGAGGGAGACTTCCTCCATATTTAAAAAAAAATAAAAATAGCCTGGCATGATGGCACCTGTGGTACCAGCTATCACAGGAGGATGAAGTGGGAGGATCACTTGAGCCCGGGAGGTCAAAGCTGCAGTGAGCTGTGATCATGCCATTGAACTCCAGCCTGGGTAACAGGGTGAGACCTTGTCTCAAAAAAATTACAAACTATGCACTTCCTTATTTGAATTCCCAAGAATTTAGATTGATCCTCATTACATACCACAGGCCATTGCCAAATTATGCAACCTTGATCTTGACAGATGCCCAATTCCTATCAAAAGCCTATTTTTCCCCTTTAAAAATTATTCATTTATCATAATTGGCAAATAAAAATTGCATGTTTATAGTGTAGGAAATGTTTTAAAATATGTATCCATTGTGGAATGGCTTAATGGAGTTAATTAACATACACTTTACCTCTTGTACTTACCATCTTTTGTGGTAAGAACACTTCAAATCTACTCTCTTAGTGATTTTCAAGTATACAACACATTGTTATTAACTTTAGACACCTTGTTGTACAATAAATCTCTTGAACTTACTCCTCCTTTCTAACAGAAATTTTGTAGCATTGGGCCTACATCTCTCCAACCCCATACTCAGTCCCTGGTAACCACCATTCTATCTTTGACTTCTATGAGTTTAACTTTTTTTAGATTACATGTATAAGTGAGATCATATGGTATTTGTCTTTCTTTGGTTGACTAATTTCACTTAACATAATATCCTCCAGGTTTATCCACGTCATTGCAAATTACAGGATCATTTTTTAAAGTTATATTTATGCAAGATGGAAGGACAGCAATCCATTCATTTCTGTAAAATCTATTTATGTCATATGTTGAATTAAGCTAGACCACTGGAAAAAATCATGCTTGGATCTTACTATCTAGTCCCACATAGAATTACACTTTGATTTCATTTTGTAAGCTTTCATCAAAAGCTACTACAACAAAGAGTTGTATGAAACCTACTATTACAGTTGCCATATAAATGACACTGAGGACTATGTATAACTACATATGGGGAATTTCTTATAGAATAGGACTGTGATTATCTCACCTAGAGAAAAGATAAAATGAGAGACATACTGAGCATTTTCATTTAGATTTTTTTTTTTTTTTTTTTTTGAGACGGAGTCTCGCTCTGTCACCCAAGCTGGAGTGCACTGGCCAGATCTCAGCTCACTGCAAGCTCCGCCTCCCGGGTTCACGCCATTCGCCTGCCTCAGCCTCCCGAGTAGCTGGGACTACAGGCGCCTGCCACCTCACCTGGCTAGTTTTTTGTATTTTTTAGTAGAGACGGAGTTTCACCGTGTTAGCCAGGATGGTCTCGATCTCCTGACCTTGTGATCCGCCTGCCTCGGCCTCCCAAAGTGCTGGGATTACAGGCTTGAGCCACCGTGCCCGGCCTCATTTAGATGTTAAGAACATTTTGAATATGCCATATAGAAGATTACAGATAACTTTGTACTGTTATTGAAACCTGGCAACCAAAACATTTTGCATTTTGCCACTGCTAAACCTGCTCTCCCTAAGCAAGATAAATCAGATGCATCAATAATAAATAATCAAGTAGACCTCATTCATCATAGTGGGTTTTAGGAATGAGTAGACCAAGGCCCACTTCAGCAGCTACAGCCTTGAGGGAGGTGGACCTTGATCTGATGGATTGACAGGAAGGGATGGGATAAGCAGATGGTGAGAATGTTATGGAGAACATCCTGCCTCTTATGCTATGAGACTCAACTTGAGCCTGGCAGCAACGGGGTCATACTGTCCCATGGAAGAATGCCGGGACTGATGAGTATCCAGCTCCAGGGTCAGACGTGGAAGCACAGGCTAGGAAGAGAGAGGTTTAACCACATATTTCTTTTTCTGTTCCTTTATTTTCACCACATATTTCTTTATCCTCTCTGTATAATAAATAGAACTGTATACTACCAAGTGTCTGATGTGTTGAACGCTTAATTAGATTAATCTATTTAAAATAGAATAAGCAAAGTAGACTTCAGTACTTCTGGAGATCAAAGAAGTTGCTCATAATAGAGACAGCATTCTTTATTTCATGTCTAGGTCTCACTGGTCTTGATATTCTTTTCTACTTTCTACCTTCTCTGGTCTTATTTTTACTTTTTTATATGTCATTCTATGATTATGTATGTTCTTAGAAGGCTCTGCACATTTTCTTGTAAAATGAGGCAGGAGGTGGATAGATGGACAGATGAATGGCTAAATGTATGAATGGCGGAAGGGCAGACATATGGACTGCCAGATAGGTCAATGGCAGCAGTTGTTAAATGGTTGAAATAACTAGTAAATAAAGTGATTAAGTGGTATTGAATCTTTCCTACTCAACCATAAGTGGTTTCAATACAAGTCCTAAACACTTGGTTAATTCTCTAAATGCACACATGTACACACACGTATTCATGCATTCACATAAGTAAGCAAAAGCAATAGAAATACCTCATCTTGTCCACTGCCAGCTCCTTGAGACTTTCTTTCCTCGTCTAGGGCCAGTTGAAGCTCATTATTAACCTGGTCCAGCACCTCACCGTTTTCCTCATCGGTGCCTCCATTTACACGAGCAGGGCCTGCCTGCTCCTCACTGTGATCCAGAATCTCCTTGACTTGCTCAGGGGCATCTGTAGCCTCCCTACCTCCTTCCTCTTCAAGGTCACCATTCATTCCTGAAAAGTCTTCTTTCTGTTCTGCATCCTTTTTTGCCTTCTCTCCATCTTCTTCCTCGTCTACTATTTCTGCTGGCCTCTGATGGATCAAAAGGAATAATGGATAAAAGTAAGAAGCATAACAGAAAATTTCCACTGAACATCATAGTAATGTAATACTTATATTACAGTCAAGTAAAACATTCTTACATTCACATAGTACTTTACAGTATAGAATGCGCTTACGTTTACTGAGTACCTACCACATGCCACATGTTACAAGTATTCCCTCATTTAATCCTCACAACAATCCTTTGAGATTGGGATCATTCCCATTTTGCAGATGAGAAAAACTAAACAGGGAGAGCCCAAGATCCCATAGAAAGAGCCAGAGTTTGAACTAAGCCTGTGACTCCAAAACCAGTGCTCGTAACCCCCATGGAAGATAGAAAGCCAAACCGCAAGGTCCTTGGCCAGTGTCTAGTGAGGTGCCTGGCCCAAAGGAGGAGAGATTATCATCCTCAGGGCTAAGGATGAGGGCAATGGCACCACGCTATGAATTCATGTTTTCTGATGTGGAATGTAGATAGTTTTCCCCATAATGCCTAAGGAAACTTACAGCTTATCTCTAAATACAATAATTGATTTTCCTGAAGATCCAAGGTCAAGAAACTATACATCCTCTCTATAAGAATAATAAATGCTGGGGGCCGGGGGCTGGGCGCAGTGGCTCACGCCTGTAATCCTAGCACTTTGGAAGGCCAAGGTGGGCTGATCACGAGGTCAGGAAATCAAGACCATCCTGGCTAACGTGGTGAAACCCTGTCTCTACTAAAAAGGCAAAAAATTATCCGGGCATGGTGGTGGGTATTTTATAAACCTTAATCAAGCATTTTACTGTTCTACTGTTATTTTGATACATAAATATGCTTCAAGAGGGAACAGGAGGCCGGGTGCAATGGCTCACGCCTGTAATGCCAGCACTTTGAGAGGCCGAGGCAGGTGGTTCAGGTCAGGAAATCGAGACCGTCCTGGCTAACACAGTGAAACCCCGTCTCTAATAAAAATACAAAAAATTAGCTGGGCGTGGTGGCGGGCACCTGTAGTCCCAGCTACTTGGGAGACTGAGGCAGGAAAATCCCTTGAACCTGGGAGGTGGAGCTTGCAGTGAGTGGAGATCGCTCTACTGCACTCCAGCCTGGTGAAAGAGTGACACTACATCTCAAAAAAAAAAAAAAAAAAAAAAAA
>NW_016806890.1:1644267-1689780 GCF_001698545.2 Rhinopithecus bieti | reverse complement strand
AAAAAAAAAAAAAAAAAAAAAAAGGCAGTAGGGAACAGGAGGCCAACTTTCAGAGCCAAGACTTTGGAGAAAAACCCAGGTTCAAGTCCTGGCCAGGCTCTTCATGGCTGCTACCTAACTTTAGTGAGTTTCAGATTCCCTATTTGTAAAATGGGAATGTAACAAAACTTCCACAGAGATTAAACGAGAAAAGTTCATATAAAGTGTCATAGTTTCTGGTACATCACAGATCCTAAAAAACATGGAAATCCCTTCCCATTTGTTACAATACATTCTTTCCTGGAGCCACTATATTTCTTCAATGCTATCAATAAAATAACAGGATTTTTTTTTTTAATAGTAGGGTAGGGTAGAAAGATTTACTTGACGTTAAGATCTCATTATTGCCTCTTTCTAGCTTTCTAGTTGGACAGGTCACTTAATTCTCCTTCCCTGTAAAATGAGAGTTTGGAACCCAATTAGCCCCTTTCCAACTCTAGAAGCCCATCTCTTCTAACTGACCAAACAATTGACCAAACTTTTGTATCATTACAAAAGTTAACATAATGCTTTCCATTTTGGAAGTAAGGAAGGAAATGAAGAGGAGTAGACTAAAAGTTCAGAATAAAATTCCACACATTATTTTGAAGAAGAGTTGGAACTAGTAATAATTCTTATCTTTTGTCAAAAATAAAGTCTCAGATTTAATTATATGATACCAAATGTGTATTTGTTAAGTGAAGGAAAAACCTAGTTGTTCCTAGATATTGAAAAAAAAAAAAAAAAAAACAGTGTTTGTCATTATGCAGATTAAAAGACACCGTGAGCCTAGGCTGTTCAAATTTTATTCGGATGCTTAAGGTCAAATAGTGGAGAGTCCTAGCTGTCCCTGAACAGGTAGTCAGGGTGGGTCCCTCACAAAGGCAGAATGCTGGACAGAAACTCAGGTCCAGAGGGGGATGGATCAGTCAGCTGGTGCTAAAAGGCAAAAGATTTATGAACATAACTCACAATGCTTGGTAAGAAGTTTCTGGTGTTTAATGTATGTGACCTAAATGACTGAAAGTGAGAAAAGTCTCCAGTCTCTAACAAAGAGAATAACATTTCCAATCTCCCCACCAGATCCGTCTCACCCTCTCCCCAAAGAGAACAAGCTAAGCAAGGCACTAAAACACACACACTTGAAGTGATAAGGAGAGGAGAGCTTGGCAAGGGAAAGACAGGCATTGTGATTATAAAAACAGAATGGAGGAGAATACATCACACATGAAAATGACTTGCATTTCTATACACTAATAATGAACAGTCTGGAAGGAGATTACAGAAACAATTTCATTTACAATAGCATCAAAAGGGATAAAATACTTAGGAATTAGCCAATGAGATGAAAGCCTTTTGCAATGAAAAATAGAAAACATTGCCAAAAGAAAATTTAAAAGACATAAATAACTGGAAACATGTCCCATGTTAATGTATTAGAATACTTAATATTGTTAAGAGGTCAATATTATCCAAAGTGATCCACAGATTCAATGCATCCCTGTCAAAATCACAATGTCATTTTTTGCAGAAATAGAAAAACCCATCCTATAATTCATATGGAATCTCAAGGGACCCTGAATGGCCAAAACAATTTTGAAAAAGGACAAAGTTGGAGAATTCCCACTTCTTTATTTCCAAGCTTACTGCAAAACCAGAATGGTCTTGGAATTAAGACCGACCTATAGACCAATGGAATAGAACAGAGAGTCCAGAAAGACACGGGTGCCAAGAGCATTCACAGTAGGGAAAGGACAGTCTTTCAACAAATTGTGCTGGGAAAACTGGATACCTACATGCAAAAGAATGAAGTTGCATCCTTACTTAATATATATACAAAATATAACTCCAAATGAATGAAAGACCTAAATGTAAAACCAAAAACTATAAAATTCTTAGAGGAAAACATAGGGCAAAAGCTTTATGGCCTTGGATTTGGTGGTGATTTCTTAGACAAGACACTAAAGACACAGGCAACAAAAGAAAAAATACATAAATAGAATTTCATAAAAATTTAAAATTTTGTACATCAAAAGACAATACCGATAGAGTAAAAAGGCAACCCACAGAAGGGGAAGAAATATTTGCAAATCATGTATCTGATTAGGGCTTGATATCCAGAATATATAGAGAACACCTAAAACTCAACAACAAAAAGTCTCATTCAAAAATGTGCAAAGTACTTGAATAGACATTTCTGCAAAGAAGATATACGAATGGCCAATAATCACATGAAAAGATCCTCAACATTACTAATAATTAGAGAAATACAAATTAAAACTGCAATAAGATACTACCTAACACCCATTATGATGACAAAAAAGAAAAGAAAGAAAGAAAACAAGTGTTGACAAGGATGTGGAGAAACTAGAACTCCTGGGCTTTTTTGGTGGGGATGCAAAATGCTACAGCCACCTGAAAAACAGCATGGTGGTTCCTCAAAAAGTTCAAAATAGAATTACCGTGTGATCTAGCAGCTCCATATCTAGGTAAATACCCAAAAGAACTGAAAGCAGGGACTTGAAGAGATATTTGTACACCCAAGTTTATAGGAGAATTATTCACAATAGCTTAAAATGTGGAAGTAACCCAAGGGTTCATCAAAAGATGAGTGGATAATCAAAATGTAGTATATCCATATAATGGAGTATTATTCAGCCTTGCAAAGAAGGAAAATTCGGATACAAAGTGGGTGAAATAGAGATATTATGCTAAGTGAAATAAGCCAGTCACACACATGTATGATTCTACCTGCATGAGGGACATAGAACAGTCAGAATCACAGAGACAGAGTAGAACGGTGGTTGCCAGGTTGAGGGAGGAAGAAATGGGGAGTTCTTGTTTACTGGGTATGGAGTTTCAGTTTTGCAAGACGAAAAGAGGCTTGGAGCTGGTTGGTGGTGGTGGTTACACAACATTATGAATGTGTTTCATACCACTGAACTGTTTGTACACTTAAAACTGGTTAAGATGGTAAATACTGCATTATGAGTACATTACCACAAAAAGAAATAAAATGGAGCTGGGCATGGTGGCTCACGCCTGTAATCCCAGCACTTTGGGAGGCCGAGGCGGGAGGATCACAAGGTCAGGAGATCGAGACCATCCTGGCCAACATGGTGAAATCCCGTCTCTACTAAAAATACAAAAAATTAGCCGGGCGTGGTGGTGGGTGCCTGTAGTCCCAGCTACTCGGGAGGCTGAGGCAGGAGAATGGCGTGAACCCGGGAGGCGGAGCTTGCAGTGAGCCAAGATCACACCACTGCACTCTAGCCTGGGTGACAGAGCGAGACTCCATCTCAAAAAAAAAAAAAAGAAAAGAAATAAAATGGAGCAGGGGAAATGTAATGAGCCAAAGATTACATTCTGCATTACTAAAGAGCAAGGAATTCTAGGGAGTTCAGGAAAGGAGTCCACACCAGGAAGTCTAGAGTTTTCCTTTACCAAGACACTAAGACAGAGAGGGGACTTCCAAGGGGGAAGAAAGTATAGTAAACCAGCTCAGAGAAAACACAGTGGATAGCTCCCCATGAACAAGTCAGAAGAAGCCAGGAAAAGCCCTGTGGACCTTTGGCCCAGAGACAAGTTTCCTTCCATGGACTCTGCAGGATGATGTACATGGTCATTGTAGGACTCTGAGAGACACATAATGGACTCTCAGGCTTCATGACTTCAGTGACTGAGCCAAGGGCACCCAACTGTATTAAGCAGTACTGAGCGTTCCCAGCATTCAGAGATAAATACCACTGTCTCTGAGATCAAAGAGTGAAGAGCACAGTGGGCAGGAAAGATGTGTAAACAAATCACATTACAATGTGGCATGAGGCGAGAAGCAGTTAAGGGCATGTGTCAGGAAAGGAGTGCTTCCCGGTGGGTTATTTGGCCATAGAGACTTCTACAACTCTGTGTCAACAGTGTTTGCAAGTAGTGACAGGTGAGAAAGGAGGGGCAAATGGAAGTGGAAAGGCTGACCACCGCTCTGTGCCAAACATCACACGCAGGATTTCATGCAACTCTCACAATAGCCCTATGAGTTATGTTTCTTATACCTGTTAAACAAACAGAGAAAATGAGAAATCGCATCACACTTCCCACATCACAGGGCAGGTGACCAGGTAGGTGTAAACCAAAGGCAGTCTTGTCCCAAAGTCCTAGTATCTTTTCTCAAATTAATAAGCAAACAAGTCGCTACTGTAAGGACACTCACTTGTACTTTCAATGGCCAGAAAATATGAGATCTGCAGTAGGCAATATTACTTTTACTGTTTAAAGAATTACTGACCTGAGGCTGGGCACGGTGGCTCATGCTTGTAATCCTAGCACTTTGGAGGCTGAGGCAGGAGGATTGCCTGAGCTCAGGAGTTCAAGACCACCCTGGGGGCAACATGATGAAACCCCGTCTATACTAGAATACAAAAAATTAGCTGGGCTTGGTGGTGCATGCCTGTAATCCCAGCTACTTGTGAGGCTGAGGCAGAATTGCTTGAACCCAGGAGGTGGAGGTTGCAGTGAGCTGAGATTGCACCACTGCACTCCAGCCCGGGCCACAGAGCGAGACTCTGTCTCAAAAAGGAATTACTGACCTGAAAACAAAATATTTTGGACATTTCTATCACTGACTTTTGGTGTGATCTAGGAAGGAAACATTCTTAGAATTGTCTAGCAGAGTACCTGAAGCAGTACATAACAAAACTCCCGAAATACTATAGTACTAACGGCCAATAGGAACAGATTTCTTTTTAAATTACCTCTGAGAAATGGGTAATGATAAATCACTCTCCTAGAAATGGTTTTGATCCTTACTGTGCCTAAACTTGCCCTATTATTCAGAACAACTTTGTTTTTAGTTTTAAAGAGAAGTTGTGTAGCATTTCTTAATAAAATAATAACAAAAAACTCCTAATTTACTGTAATTGCTTAGGATTCTGGATATGGTCCTCGCCTCTCTGAGAACATATTACCAGTGCTTGGGGAAGTATGTTAAGGCGGTCACATCTAAGTAAGAAAATGTCTATTTTCCTCTCATGACATCTGAATTTATACCTAAAAACTGCAAAATAATAACATATTATTTTTTAGTTTTATATTTCTCAGCCTTACCTCTTTCTTTATCCAGAATTCCCAAACACATATACATTTTTTTCTCCTTTTAATGCAAAGGGCTGGTATATACCCTAATTTCTTTTTAGGGAAGAAGACAACTGGCCCTAAATTCAGGCCCTGTCTCGTAGTCATTATTACCACCAGTACTAACAAGCAGTATTACGCTTTCATCCCATTATTCCTATTAGACTTTCCCAGCACAGCTATTTTAATAGTCATCAAATGAAGCCACATCTGGTTAGCTCAACTTTAAGAAATGCAAGATTATGGTGCTGAAATACCAATCTGATCAATTTAAATAAGATGGTAACATTCGTTAAAAGGCTTAGAAACCTTTAAAATATCCTGAGTCTGGAACAAAATTTATTATTACAATGACACTACAATTCAGGGCAAAAAAAAAAATGCTGCTATGACAGATCTGTAATGAATAAATGAAAAGCAATGTGCTTTTTGGTGTAATCTCCTTTGAAGCAGACATTAAATTATTAAAGATGTTTCCAGTGTATACATCAATCAAATCATCCCCAGAAGGAACACTGGGTTTTACACCCATCCGTACACACACACACACACACACACATACACACGTACACACACAGATAAAATCTATACTATGGTGAGAGTCTGCAAAGAAGGAAAAGGGCACTCCCTCTACGTAACTATTCTTTAGGATAAAAAAGAAATACAAGAGGCAAAGGAGGAATAAGTTGCACCCTTCCTCCATCCCCTTTACTCCTCTCTCACTGTGCTGTAGCAAAACTACTAAAGAGGAATCTGGTACCCCTTACACAAACTCAGAGCTATCACCAGCCCTGGGAACTTTTAGTCCATTAAGACTGTTGGGTCTGATTCACATGGACTAATCATCCTCACTCTCAGTTATGTTTATTCTTTGCTTCCAAGTTCCTTGGCATCCATTTTTCACAACAAATTGACCATCCAATAGCTTTTTGTTGTTTCCAAACTGCTATCTATTAATACTTGCAAAAGGAATATGAATGTACAAACAAAAGATATTAAACAAGGATAATTTCCATAAATTAGTATGTGCATTTAAGCCACAAAGACTCTATCTTCCATTGGAATGACACGTTGGCAGTAGCCAGTTACGGATGTAATAAATAACGCCAAACATTTTTGGTAGCATATTGTGCTTCTTAGAGCACTTTCACATTTCACATGCAGTTTCTCATTTTCCCAACCTGTTGGCAGATGTGATTATTATTTCCACTGTATAGAATGGGAAATTGAACCAGAGACGTAAAGCAAGTTGCCAAGGGTTACATGGACAGTAGATGAAACTATCTTTCATCAGCATCATAAACACACATACCTGCGTGCACATGCGTGCGCACACAGACACAACTTCTTATTGAAGAACAGTGGTCGTCAGTAGCTGAAAAACTGGTAACCATGGCAACAAGGTGCCTGGCTAAGGCCAACCTCTACTCTATAACCAATGGATAATGAGGCAGAGGGGCTGCTGGGCTGACCTGGGAGCCATGTCTCTGCTTTTCTCCCCACTCTGCTCATCACTGATCATGTTTCTTACAGACTCAAACTTGAAAAGCTGACTCTGCTCCCTGAATATTATCCTTTCCATCTGTTAAGCAGCATCAAATCAGAGACAAACCCCATCTTCTCACTTTTTGGGGCTGAATTGTGCCCTCCCTCCCAATTCTTATGTTGAAGTCTTAACCCCAGTACCTCATAAAGTAACTGCATTTGGAGGCGATTTAAGTTAAAATTAGGTCATGAGGGTGGGCCCCAAGCCAAGAAGAGAGGCCTGAGAACAAACCAACCCTGCCAACTCCTTGATCTCAGACTTTGGGTCTCCAGAGCTGTGAGAAAATAAAAGTCTTCTGTTTAAGCCCTCTAGTCTGCAGTGTTTTGTTATGGCAGCCCTAGTAAACTAATATACTAATACTTTCCCTCCCCAGCCCCACACATGCTCATATTCATATTCTTTCACCTCCCTTCCCAACACCCTCACTCTTCCATCCCTCCCCTATTTCCTTTAAAAAATAGGGAAGTTGGGTTCCTCAACAATGGAAAGAGGGCTGGCTAGATGTGGCAGGGAAAGAAGGCCAAACCCAGACCTTACCAGATAGAAGTTTGGAGTGGGGAGAGTCCGCTGTGGAGGAAACTGAAAAGAGCCCTGGGCCACTGGCTGTGCCATCCTATTACTCATGCTGTTCCTTACACCTTCATCCAGGATGCCCTTCCTTCCCCATGGGCAGAACCACCTTCTCCAGAAAGCCTTCCTGCTCCCTCAGGTGGCCGTCACTCCTCACCTGTGGCCTCCTAACACTTGCTAAGATACCTCTATTACATTCTAACCATGGTGTGCAGTTATTCTCTATGTGCAATATAAAAATAGTGAACATAAATTGCTATTAAGTAGATACCCCCAAAATATTTGGAATGATTATAGAATAATGGGGAAATATCATCCCTGGCACTATGGAGGTCTTCTGGAAGTTTCTTGAAGTAAGGGCTTTTTGTTATTCATCTTTGTTCCTATCACCACTGACTCCGGATATTCATCTTGAAAAAGACACAAATATGCCTCCCACAGATAAAAGTCAGCCTCATATGTGCCTTCAGGAAGGCACTGATGACAAGGTTCACATTTATCCAGAGCTCGCCAAGTACCTGGTACTATGGCCTAAGCACGTCATATGCATTATCATATTTACTCTAACCTCACAACAATTATTTAAGAAAAACATGATTATGATCCTAATTTGCAGATAAAGAAACTGAAGCATAGAGAATTAGATAAACTTCTCCAAAATTCCCCAAGTAGTGACAGAAGGATTTGAATTATTTAACCATTGGATTGTAATAACTATTTTCCTAAGATAAAGTACAGAGCAAAGACATATTTATGTTAAATTCAATCTATGTTCAAGAGTTACTTCCAGCCTAGTGGCTCCTAGACCAGTGCCTCACTGTCACCTGGAGATCTTGTCAAATGCAAAGTGTGAGTCACAAGTTCAGAGCCTCTGCATCTCTCTCAGGTCTGGTGATGCTGACAATGCTGGTCCCCAGATGACACTGTGCATAGTAGGGCTGTAAATCACATATAACACAATATGCTCATGAATATACCACTTAAAAAATCATTTTGGGTTAACAGCCCCAAAATCATGCCTCATTAAATGAAGGTGGCGTTTTTACCTTAAAAATTACCACTCAGTTTACTGAAAGTTGGAAGACAATGGAAGGACAGACTGTTGACAGAATGATTTCTGGCCACACAGTTCTACAAGATTTATTCTAATTACATCACCATGCCACTGTTTATTAAGAGTCAATGTTATAAAAAGAAACCCATCATCGCAAAAGCAATAAATCAGAAAGTTTTTTTCATATTTTATATTTTATATTTAATGCTCAAAGTCTTCATCCCCTGACATTTATGTCAATTTTCAGTCAATTTTGTGAATAAAATTTTTAAGAGAACCTGTTTTCAGATAGAAATTGTTTCTCTAAGGGGTACATACATCTTGAAATTTCAGGACTAGGTCATGCCTATGAGTAATTGTGTAATGCTATACTCTTTATAAAGCACAATTCTTCTATTTCACTGGAGTCAAAAAAGGGTATTCATTATACTCTATCTTAAATCCTCATTAAGCTGATGTACATAATGGTATAAACAATGATCGCAGAATTCATTTAAACCTAGCTGATTCCAGCCTCACAGCCTCTCTGGCACACATCCAGAATGCAACCAGATTAATGGGCATGTTACACATATTAAAAATATATGTACAATTACAGACAATATGTACCCTTAGGTTTTTATAAGAAAGTCAGGACTTCTACCTTCAAAAAAACACATTATTTATTATAAGAAATTGCTCTTAATATTTCTTATTAGAAAAGCTGTACAACATGACACCAGCGTTGGCATTTTGAGTGCATTTTGCCTGAGTTTGCCTCCATGTGTATCTTGCTATTTATTTTGTTACTGACATTCTGAGAAAATGGTTGATTTGTATGGGAAGACAGAAAAGGTCTGGTAGTTATTATCGCTGGCTACATCCTAGCGGGGACAGCTCGGGGGAAATCATTAAGTATTCAGGTTTTCTAGAGAATATGCAGGCCGTTACTAAGGTTAACTCAGGATTCCTGAGTGGTAAGGGGAAAGAAGATGGAATATGAAAATTATATGGAAATAAGCCGCAAAATATTGAAAGCATCAATTACTTGGAAGGTATTTCCACAGGCAGATGGGGCTGCCTGGATGACTTACACTTTCAACTCATATCACACCTCTGACAGTAACAGCAGGGAACAAAAATTAGAAATGGGGAAAGGCATCTAAAGAGAGACCACAGCTGATGTCCAGCCCACTTTAGCAGTAAATGTGATATTTCTTATATTTACATCAGAATTCCTGAGGAATATTATTTTAATGTTTAAGGCCTATGCTATCATAAATAACAGCACAAGTTAGAATTTTTTAGTCAAGATATCCTATCTCACCACCCAACCCTCCTCCTCATTCCCACCCATTAGTTCTTTCTCTCTGAAATTACCTAGACCTAGAAATTGGAGATCAATAAAAATGAAAAAGACTACCTTAGATGTTCATTTTTTTCCATGTAACATTTACGACGTTTCAAATTTGGGAAAGTGTGTGGATTTGTTATAGGTTTTGGGGTAGAAGATATTTCTGTGGATTTTATGGCAGAATTCAGACATAGATGTTGAAAATACAGAAGTTATCGTACTTGTTTTTATTATTTCTGTTCCCATGGAAACTAAAATCATCTCCTATCCAAGTTGAATGAGGTGTTTTGAAATAATCAGTTTCAATTTTTTATGATAGCAAAGTACCACTTCTTGCTTTCAGCTTTCAGAGGCTTACTTTCACAGAAAAAAAACATAAAGGTTTAAATGTGATTTGAAGCCACAAAGACCTACAAAAGGGATGGTTATATTCAGACACATGACCCTGTAAACACAGAAGAGTGAAGCTGTGGTCAGTCACCTGGAAGCTGTCTCACCTAGGTCCCTTTAAGCCCCACCAGTTCCTGTGACACCCATATGAGACTATATGATAAACTGAAAACATACTTGGATGGCATGAAAATATTTAATCATCATTATAAAAATATGCCCCATTAAATTTTCTCAAGTTAGAAGTAAATGTTGATTTTCTTTCATTTATATCAGAAATCCCTGAGGGCTACATTTTAATGTTTAACACCATTTCTATCATTTAAACACCCATCTACAAACATGATGCCACAAAAAGCCTTACTGGCGATGCATAAATAAAGAACTCTGATCATTCTCATTCTAACCCTTCCAGCTGTGCGCAACGCTTGTTAACGCCGAATATGAATATGATTCAGTAAGAGCATATGACTTGAAAATAAAGAATGATAAATATACCATTTACACATAATCTCTTTTAGTTCAGAGACAGCAGTGAAGGCTGAGTGGCCCTCAGAACATGTTGCTATTTATGGGTTAATTAGAAGCCCCTAATCTTCTCACTTCTCTTCTTTAAGATGTACAGGGAGAGGACCAAACTGGAAGACAGGACCCCTGTGCTAATTCTACTACCAACGGATCATGTCTCTGAGGGAAAATGGCTTTCTCCACTGTGGGGCTTTGTTTCTTCAATGGCAACATATGAAGCTTAGGTCAGTTCCCTTCTGGTTCTAAATATTTTATAATTCTGTTTAGTAAATGCATTTCATTGAAGTCGATTTGGGGGACCTGTCACAGAAAACAGCCTCTTTTATCGTTCTATTTTATCATATATGGAAAAGCAAGACAAAAAGTTCTTCACCTTGCTTGCCTTTCACAAGAGGAGCTGCAGGTAGCTGCTGATTCTCCGTTAGTCGCAGGTAGAGTCAATGATGAGACCAAGTCAGAACATTGGAGAATAAAACTAGGGCAACGGGCATATTTGGTTTTTAAACCTATTTCTGGTTACAGCCCCTAAGCTGCAGATTCTTTAAAATGGCATTATATTATGTGTGTGTAGACCAATAGTCACAAGCTCAAATGATCCCAGGGGCAGGTCATAAAACATAAATTTATAATTGAAGACAGATGATAGACATAGGGGTGCTGCAGCCTGTGGAAGTCTGAAGAACACATGGCCTACTAAAGAGATGTAGATGTTCTCAGCCCTATAACAGCCAAAGAATATTCACTCATAGAAAATCTGCTCACAGGCTACCCTATTGTGGATTCTAGGAAAACAGCTCTAATGGATCATTATGAAAGTGGTTTCTGGTTAAACACAGCAGATTTAACAAATGTGAGGTTTTTTGTTTTGTTTTGTTTTTGTTTTTTTGAGATGGAGTCTGGCTCTGTCGCCCAGGCTGGAGTGCAGTGGCGTGATCTCAGCTCACTGCAAGCTCCGCCTCCCGGATTCACGTCATTCTCCTGCCTCAGCCTCCTGAGTAGCTGGGACTACAGGTGCCCGCCATCATGCCTGGCTTTTTTTTTTTTTTTTTTTTTTTGTTGTTGTATTTTTAGTACAGATGGGGTTTCACCATGTTAGCCACGATGGTCTCAATCTCCTGACCTTGTGATCCACAAATGTGAGTTTTTTCTTAGCTCCCTTCTGATGCCCCTCTGAAGCATCAGTCAAGTCAAGTTTAAAAGGATGAACCCATAAGGACACAGAAGAGTGGAAAGGGAATATCAACCACAAAATTTGGGAAACAGTAAAGCAAATGAATGTGAGGCAAATGGATGGATGACGGTAGACCTGAGGAAGCAAAAATTTGAGACTGTAGAAAGGGAAGCCAAGAAGCAAGCCTTTGCATGCTTAAAAACCTAAAGGTGGCTCGGGGATGGAGGCACCATCTGCCTCTGAAATAAGGGGCATAGATAACTGTGGCTAAAAATTGGCTCAGAGTCTTTAAAAGAAGCAAATAGATCCCCTGAGATCACCTCCTTTGAGAAATACGGGAGGTTTATTATCTAGAGATGTTGAACTAAGCTTAGGGAAACTGGACTCAAGTACAGCTGAGAACAAGGGCACTACACTGAAACTGAGAATAAATCTCTTGATCCATGCCTCTTTCTCACAGTCAGATACCAAAATGTTGACAGCTAGGTTCTTATCAACAAGGCAAAAGATTGAAAGATTCCTCTCAAAGGATATAGACCCCAAAAGAGCAGTACTTACAGATACTAAAAATTGCAGGAGGTCTGCCAATGAAATGGCCAAAAGCAATCAACCTACAGGACAACTTCCCTGTGTACACAGTGTGTCCTTAATACCTCACTCTCAAATCTAACCAGACAGCCAAGAAAAGACTCTGATATGGATACAGTAGATCAAAACATAGAAAGAGACAAAGAAACTAAAGAAGAAACTCGGAAGGAAAAAAAAAAACATAGTGCAGGAAAGGAAAGTGTAAAATAATAAAACATCAATCCTTGGAGAGAAAAGGGAAGATATCACATTTATAAAACAAGAATAGGATGCTAAAAAAGGAATATTCAGAGAATGTGAAAGAGCTCTTAGATGTTAAAAATAAAATGACTAGGAAATAATCAAAGGAAGATAAAAATTGAGGCTTTTATTTTTTTTTAAGTGAGAAAGTTAAAAAAGAATCCACAGAGATGAAAAATAGGAGAGACAGTCAGATAATCACTGTAGGAGGTCCTATATTCAAATACCTGGACTTCTAGAAAGAGTAGGGAAATGAAGAGAATAAAATTATCAAAGAAACAATTTTTTTTCCAAAACTGAAAGCACGTATTTTAAGAATTAAAAAGCCCATTGAGTACCGAGTCCAATAAGCAAAAAGGCCTATACCAAGACACATTATTGGAAATTTCCAGAACACCGGGAACAAAGACAATAGTCTAAAAGCCCTCAGAGAAAGGAAAAAGGGTTATATTCAAAGAAACAGAATGCCATCAAACTTCTCAACTATCATTCTGAATGCAAAGGAAAATTGAGGAATCGCCTCACGATTCTGAGAGAAATTATATCAAACCTAGAATTGTTTACCTCGCCATACTTAGAAAAGTTTGATTAGAGAAAAAAAAGATATTTTCAGACATGCAAAGCCTCAGAAAAATGAGTCTCCCATGAATCTTTTCTCTTGAGGCAACTAGAGATGAGTTCCACAAAAAATGAAGGTGTAATCAAGATAGAGGAAGACATAGAATCCAAAAAAAAATAAGAGAACCATCCACCGAGGAAGCAAAGGAAATTCTCAAAATAATAGTGAAGAAAAATACCAGGATAACTCTGAAAAGCAGATCTAGAGAACAGCTTACCAGCTTGAGGCAGCTGACCAGAGGGACTGAGAAAAAAATAAAATGAAGATTTCAGTATCACTGAATGTATATGAATGTATCAAGAGGACAGTAAGTTCTTGCGGAGTTTGGAGATGGCTTAGTAACAGGTACATAGAAAACAAAGCAAGTGAAAAAATAGGCAATTATTAACCTGGGCAAGAGGGAAAAAGGGCTAAGAAAGGAAATGTAACTACAGTACACTAAATGGTTCAACTAAGAATAATACTTACATAGTAGAAATAATGTACAGATATTAACTTAACCAAAAGTATTACAAAATTATAGTGGAAAGAAAAAAGAAAGGGAAAGGCATCTATATGTGTTTGTATGTATGTGGCCCTATTTTTGATAGGGAGGAAGAGTTTGGGAAAAAATCTAAATAGTCATCTTCCATAGTAATTACATAAAAAGTTACAAAATCAAGATAAATACAAAGCAAGATAAATCCAGAAAGTTAATAAACCAAAACAAATAAAATCAAGATTTATTTTATCAAATTTGAGATACCACCAAATTAAAGGGATCACCATTCTTTTATGTCATCTAAAAACAAAAGAATTTTTTAAATTAAAAAGTTTATTAAATTAATTTTTAAAATCATTTTAAATTAAACTATGAGATACCATCACTTATAAGAACCAAGTACCTCAGAGGTATTAAAATGAGGGAGGGGATTAGGAATATAGCAGTATTCCACGAGAAATAGCTGAACTAGTTCAAATCAGTTAACTGTATGAAACAGGAATTGTGGTGAGGAGGGGTGTGGCAAATGGTTGCTTTTTTTGTTATAATCTCTGTTGAACTGATTAACTTTTAAAAACGTGTATAATTCTGATTAAAAATAAATGTTAAATAAATAAGAAAGTATATATCACAACTTCCAATTTAAAAAAATTATTTTACTGTTTTAATGTTCATGATGCTGGGTTAAATGCTATTTAATGAAACTACTTAGCATAAAAACGTTTTTCAATTCTCGTTATTTTATTAGTCAAAACCAACTACAAACGGGAAAAGCAATAAAACAAACCAAAATCACTCCAAAGTTACTATTTCCATCTTCCACTTGGTTCTGTCAAATTAAAGGAACTCCAAAAATACAATTGTGCATTTGGTTATTTCATAGTTATTGGTCTGTGTTTGTGAGATGGTGAATTCTCTTGCCTGATCCTTAATTACTAGGGGCCGTTTACTTAATTAAAATGGAGCAGACTCATTTCTTACTTCCTTAGCTTGGAAAAGCACCATCTTATAAATGGAACGTATTGACACAGGGTCATCAGTGCCAGAGCAATCACAGGCATCTGTTAATCAGGCACTTGTTCCACTGCTGATGGCCAATCCCAGATTGATTTGGAACATGCATACACAAAACAGGTTAGTTTTGAAAGAGTATCTTAGGCTTATTAGACCTTCTAAGAGAAGACATTTGTTCTGGCATCCCTAAATGCAAGCAAGGATGTGAACATTCTTCTGTTTTTCCATAGGTTTGGAAGTACTACCAGGTCCATCATCATTAATTTGTCTCTAACTAATGAAAAGAGTCTGGACCTTGGGGCAGAGCTCAGACTCTTTCTTAGCTGGGTTTAGTCCACATTACATAACATAAACATGCAAATACACCTGTATGTGCACACACAAACACGCATGCTAGATGGTACCAGGAGAGGCTATCAAGGACTATGAAAGGTCTGAAGTTGTACCCTGCTAGCAAGAGACAAGTTAGCCTGCTACCGTTTCATGGGCGCTGGCAGGAAACATGAAACTACTGAGTTAGTGACAAAGGACTTTATGGCTCACGCAATAGCAGTAGCAAAAAGAGCATTTGCACCCAAGGCCCAATTCCCACGATAAGAAGGTATGCACACATTAGTTTGCATTTTAGGAGAAGCACCTCAAGCTTAGGGAATCCAAACTTTTTTTCCCAATATTGTCATTACAGTAAAATATACATTACATAAAATTTACCACTTTAACCACTCTTAAGTGTACAAGTAAATGGGATTAAGTCTTTTACAATGGGCAGTAAACTTGCCTGACCTGTGCACCATAGGGAGACACTGTCTTTATTATACAGGACAGTAAGGAAATCTGGCCTTTGCCCCAGAGCAGAGTTTCCCAATCTCAGCTCTATTGACATTCCGGGCTGCAGAATTTTTTGTTGTGAAGACTGTCATGTGCATTCTAAGATAATTAGGAGCAGCCCTGGCCACCACCCTCTAGATGCCCATAGCACTCCCCCAGTTATTACACCAAAAGTGGTCCCAGAAATTGCCATATATCCCTTTGGAGGCAAAATCACCACCAGTTGAGAATGGTTGTTCCAGAAGAAATCACCCTCTCTGTCTTCCAAGGCCATTCACTATACAAACATCCCTGAAGAGATGGTCCAGAACAAAGGCCAGCAGTGCCTCTGCTCACAAGATGGGCAGAATCATAACAGACCCATGAAGAATGGTCTCCCAATGAAAGCCTTGACACTGACTTCTGAAACTTAATCTGCTTCTCAGGAACGGATAAATAACTTGTCCAATTTGCACATGATACTTACATGTAGACATACACGCACACACAGGCACATACAACTTCCTTCTTCATGGCCCCTGGACTAAAATTACAACACAGATCATTTAGATAACAGGACAACAGTCCAAAGACATGAACTAGCTAATGGCCTTAGAGAGAGTGTATTTAAGTATCTTTTCTAGCTATAACAAGTAGTATACAATGACTATATTTCCTGTCTTAATAAGGATTTCTATTTTTCCTTTCTGGGTTAATAATTGGCTTTTTTTATGTAATACTCTCTCCTCAGATCACTCCTCTGCCCTTAAGTTGGATGGACTGCATTTAAGTCCCATTTCCTCTAATTAAGGTGGTACAGCCTTGAGCAAGTAATGGCACCTCATGAGCTCACTTCCTTTGTGTATTTATAGATAGGTAGATAGGTAAGCAGGTAGCTAGAATGAGACTGATAAGACGTATCCAGTTTCTTTTTTGAGACACAGTCTCACAGAGTCACCCAGGCTAGAGTGGGGTGGCACGATCTCTGCTCACTGCAACCTCCGCCTCCCAGATTCAAGCAGTTCTCATGTCTCAGCCTCCTGATTACCTGGAATTACAGGTGCCCGACACCATGCCTGGCTAATTTTTTGTATTTTCAATAGAGACCAGGTTTCACCGTGTTGGCCAGGCTGGTCTCAAACTCCTGACTCTAGGTGATCCAGCCCACCTCAGCCTCCCAGAATGCTGGGATTACAGGCATGAGTTACCACACCCAGCTCCAATAAGACCTATCTTACAGGGTTGTTTTCACAATTAAACGAGAGAAATAAAAATCCCTAGTCCAGTGCCTGGCACTCAGTAGGTACTTAATCAAAGGTAGCTACTGTTTAATCCAGATCACCATTGTGGGCTGTTACAGAGTTGGTCTTACTGTAACGAAACTAATGGACTTTCAACTAATTTCTCCACACTTTTAGTTTTCCATGACATTTATAATATAGCTGCTTAGGATGTAAACGTCAGCAGACCATACAGAATGGCTGTAACCTGACTTCATAAGCACCTTGTATCGAACAAATAAACTAGACAATCCCAATGTTATGACAGAGAGTCCAAGAAGAAAGTAATTCTAATCTTTGGTTACCTGGCTTTAGTTTCTTCAAGCACACACCAATTTGTTGATACTGCCCAGCTTTTGCCAATCTATTTCTCAGTATCTCCTGCATACCTGCATTTTGATAAGCTAGCACTCACAAGTTAAATAAGAAATCAAGCCCTGCAGACATGCATCCCAGGCTGTTCGAGTGTTATCAGAGATCAATTTTCCCTCCCAACTCCCCTTCCTGAGGATCCTCAAACGTCAAAGTAAAGAAATATCTCTCAGAGATTTGCAAGTTGTTAAATAAGTGATTAACAGATTTCTCTTTTGCTAATAAGACTGTGATTTTCTGTTAATATTTGACATTTTGACTTTGGAATACAAATTAGTCATGGTTTCTGCAGCTATCAGGTGTTGTATATACATGATGGTCACTCTTCTTTGTCTTAAAATATAATATTTAATCATGGCTTCAGAGAAGACTTAAAGTTTCATTTTCCCTCAGGAAAAAAATACCTATAACTGGAGTTTATGAAAAATTATTAGTTATAACTAATCCTGGATAATAAATTGGATTTTTGAAATCTGCGTGATTTTTACCACGTTAGGCTTTTCATCAGGAAGGCAACACTTGCAGAAAATGCCTGTGGAATCATCAAGCAGCAATATCACTGCTGCACTGTTAAGACAAATACAATTGAGAAGATCACCTATGGAATTTGTTGGATAGTGAAGTCTGCTTTTAGAAAAATAAAATCATACAGTAGTCAGAGGACAAGTGGCAGTTCCTAGTGACTTCTCCCCATTCCCGAATCTGGGATTATCATTTCCCCCTCCTCACCTAAACTCCAATCCTTCACTTAGAATCGTAAGAAAGCTTGATGAATTACATTAAAAAGCATAGCTGACTTTTATTTCTTCCATCATTTAGCAAAAATTAACACTACTTAGTCCCTTCTATAAGCACATGTATGATATACTCTCACACACACAACTCCTAAGTACAGTGTTCTACTGGCTTAAGAAAGAAAATCAATACACACATAGCAAATATTTGACTTACATGTATACAGGCAATTCTTTTATGAAAAACAAATTCCAACCAAAACAATTTCAAGGACCCTAAAAGCAAGAATATAATGGCATTTTTAAAAAATGCTTTTCTGAAGATGGCCAAATAGGAACAGCTCCGGTTTGCAGCTCCCAGTGAGATCAACACAGAAGGCCAGTGATTTCTGCATTCCCAACTGAGGTATCCGGCTGATCTCACTGGGACTAGTTAGACAGTGGGTACAGCCGACAGAAGGCTAGCCGAAGAAGGGTGGGGCACTGCCTCACCCAAGAATCACAGGGGTTGGGGAACTCCCTCCCCTAGACAAGGGAAGCGGTGAGGGACTGTACCATGAGGAACAGTGCATTCCAGCCCAGATGCTATGCTTTTCCCACAGTCTTTACAACCCACGGACCAGGAGATTCCCTTGGGTGCCTATACCACCAAGGCCCTGGGTTTCAAGCACAAAACTGGGGAGCCATTTGGGCAGACACTGAGCTAGCTGCAGTTTTTTTTTTTCATACCCCAGTGGTGCCTGGAACGCCAGTGAGAATGAACCATTCACTTTCCTGGAAAGGGGGCTGAAGCCAGGGAGCCAAGTGGTCTAGCTCAGTGGATCCCACCCCGATGGAGCCCAGCAAGCTAAGATCTACTGGCTTGAAATTCTCGCTGCCAGCACAGCAGTCTGAAGTTGACCTGGGACACTCAAGCTTGGTGGGGGGAAGGACATCCGCCATTACTAAGGCTTGAGTAGGTGGTTTTCCCCTTACAGTGTAAATAAAGCCACGGGGAAGTTCGAACTGGGTGGAGCCCACTGCAGTTTCTCAAAGCCACTGTAGCCAGACTGCTTCTCTAGATTCCTACTCTCTGGGCAGGGCATCACCGAAAGAGAGGCAGCAGCCCCAGTCAGGGACTTATAGATAAAACTCCCATCTCCCTGGTACAGAGCACCTGGGGGAAGGGGCAGCCGTGGGCACAACTTCAGCAGACTTAAACGTTCCTGCCTGCCGGCTCTGAAGAGAGCAGTGGATCTCCCCAAACAGTGCTCAAGCTCTGTGAAGGGACAGACTGCCTCCTGAAATGGATCCCTGATCCCTGGGCCTCCTGACTGGGAGACAACTCACAGCAGGGGTGGACAGACACCTCATACAGGAGAGCTCTGGCTGGCATCTGGCGGGTGCCTCTCTGGGACAAACCTTCCCAGAGGAAGGAACAGGCAGCAATCTTTGCTGTTCTGCAGCCTCTGTTGGTGACACCCAGGTAAACAGAGTCTGGGGTGGACCTCCAGCAAACTCCAGCAGACCTGCAGCAGGGGGGCCTGACTGATTGAAGGAAAACTAACAA
This sequence comes from Rhinopithecus bieti, assembly GCF_001698545.2. NCBI lineage: Eukaryota > Metazoa > Chordata > Mammalia > Primates > Cercopithecidae > Rhinopithecus > Rhinopithecus bieti. The sequence continues at coordinate 1,670,359 of NW_016806890.1, read as the reverse complement.
ACAGAAAGGAATAACATCAACATCAACAAAAAGGACATCCACACAAAAAAACCCATTGGAAGGTGAGCAACATCAAAGACCAAAGGGAGATAAATCCACAAAGATGAGGATAAACCAGCAAAAAAAAGGCTGAAAATTCCCAAAACCAGAATGCCTCTTCTCCAAAGGATCACAACTCCTCGCCAGCAAGGAAACAAAACTGGACGGAGAATGAGTTTGATGAAATGACAGAAATAGGGTTCAGAAGGTGGGTAATAACAAACTTCTCTGAGCTAAAGGAGCATGATCTAACCCAACGAAAGGAAGCTAAGAACCTTGAAAAACAGTTAGAGGAATTGCTAACTAGAATAACCAGTTTAGAGAAGAACATAAATGACTTGACGGAGCTGGAAAACATAGCAAAAGAACTTCATGAAACATACACAAGTATCAATAGCTGAATTGATCAAGTGGAAGAAAGGACATCAGCGATTGAAGATCAACTTACTGAAATAAGGCATGAAGACAAGATTAGAGAAAAAATAATGAAGAGGAACAAACAAAATCTCCAGAAAATATGGGACTATGTGAAAAGACCAAACCTACAATTGATTAGGGTCCCTAAAAGTGACAGGGAGAATGAAACCAAGTTAGAAAACACTCTTCAGGATATCATCCAGGAGAACTTCCCGAACCTAGCAAGACAGGCCAACATTCAAATTCAGGAAATACAGAGAACACCACAAAGATACTCCTCGAGAAGCTCAACCCCAAAACACGTAATCATCAGATTCACCAAAGTTAAAATGAAGGAAAAAATGTTAAGGGCAGCCAGAGAGAGAGGTCAGGTGACTCACAATGGAAAGCCCATCAGACTAGCAGTGGATCTCTCTGCAGAAACCCTACAAGTCAGAAGAGAGTGGGGGCAATATTCAACATTCTTAAAGAAAAGAATTTTCAACCCAGATTTTCATATCCAGCCAAACTAAGCTTCATAAATGAAGGAGAAATAAAATCCTTTACAGACAAGTAAATGCTAAGAGATTTTGTCACCACCAGGCCTGCCTTACAAGAGCTCCTGAAGGAAGCACTAAATATGGGAAAGAAAAACCTGTACCAGCCACTGAAAAACATACCAAATTGTAAAGACCATCGACACTAAGAAGAAACTGCATCAACTAATGGGCAAAATAACCAGCTAGCATCATAATGACAGGATCAAATTCACACATAACAATATTAACCTTAAATGTAAACGGGCTAAATGCCCAATTAAAAGACACAGATTGCCAATTGGATAAAGAGTCAAGACCCATCAGTGTGCTGTATTCAGGAGCCTCATCTCATGTGCAAAGACACACATAGGCTCAAAATAAAGGGATGGAAGAATATTTACCAAGCAAATGGAAAGAACAAAAAAAAGGCAGGGGTTGCAATCCTACTCTCTGATACAATAGACTTTAACAAAGAACAAAAAAGACAAAGAAGGTCATTACATAATGGTAAAGGGATCAATGCAACAAGGAGAGCTAACTATCCTAAATATATATGCACCCAATACAGGAGCACCAAGATTCATACAGCAAGTTCTTAAGAGACCTACAAAAAGACTTAAGACTCCCACACAATAATAGTGGGAGACTTTAACACCCCACTGTCAATATTAGACAGATCAACGAAACAGAAAATTAACAAGGATATTCAGCATTTGAACTCAGCTCCAGACCAAGCCAACCTAATAGACATGAACAGAACTCTCCACCCCAAATCAACAGAATATACATTCTTCTCAGCACTACATCACACTTATTCTAAACTTGACCACATAATTGGAAGTAAAACACTCCTCAGCAAATGCAAAAGAACAGAAATCATAATAAACAGTCTCTCACACCACAGTACAATCAAATTAGAACTCAAAATTAAGAAAACTCACTAAAAACCACACAACTACACGGAAACTGAACAACCTGCTCCTGAATGACTACTGGGTAAATAACGAAATTAAGGCAGAAATAAATAAGCTCTTTGAAACCAATGAGAACAAAGATACAATGTACCAGAATCTCTGTCACACAGCTAACGCAGTGTTTAGAGGGAAATTTATAGCACTAAATGCCCACAGGAGAAAGCAGGAAAGATCTAAAGTCAACATCCTAACATCACAATTAAAAGAACTAGAGAAGCAAGAGCAAACAAATTCAAAAGCTAGCGAAAGACAAGAAATAACTAAGATCAGAGCAGAACTGAAGGAGATAGAGACACGAAAAACCCTTCAAAAAATAAATGCATCCAGGAGCTGGTTTTTTGAAAAGATTAACAAAATAAACCACTAGCCAGACTAATAAATAAGAAAAGAGAGAAGAATCCAATAGAATCAACAAAAATTGATAAAGGGGAGACCACCACTGATCTAACAGAAATACAAACTACCATCAGAGAATACTATAAACATGTCTATGCAAATAAACTAGAAAATCTAGAAGAAATGGATAAATTCCTGGACACATACAACCTCCCAAGACTAAACCAGGAAGAAGTCAAATCCCTGAATAGACCGATAACAAATTCTGAAATTGAGGCAGTAATAGCCTACCAAGCAAAAAAACCCCAGAACCAGACAGATTCACAGCCGAATTCGAACAGAAGTACAAACAAATGGAACTGGTACCATTCCTTCTGAAACTATTCTAAACAATAGAAAAAAAGGGACTCCTCCCTAGTTCATTTCATGAGGCCAGCATCATTCTAATACCAAAACCTGGCAGAGACACAACAGAAAAAGAAAATTTCAGGCCAATATACCTGATCAACATTGATGCCAAAATCCTCAATAAAATACTGGCAAACCGAATCCAGCAGCACATCAAAAAGCTTATCAGCCACGATCAAGTCGGCTTCATCCCTGGGATGCAAGCCTGGTTCAACATATGCAAATCAATAAACGTAATGCATCACATAAACAGAACCAATGACAAAAACCACATGATTATCTCAATAGATGCAGAAAAGGCCTTTGACAAAATTCAACACCCCTTCATGCTAAAAACTCTCAATAAATGAGGTATTGATGGAACATATCTCAAAATAATAAGAGCTATTCATGACAAACCCGCAACCAATATCATACTGAATGGCAAAAGCTGGAAGCATTCCTTTTGAAAACCTGGACAAGTCAAGGATGGCCTCTCTCATCACTCCTATTTAACATAGTATTAGAAGTTCTTGCCAGGGCAATCACGCAAGAGAAAGAAAGGGTATTCAAATAGAAATAGAAGAGAGGAAGTCAAATTGTCCCTCTTTGTGGATGACATGATTGTATATTTAGAAAACCCCATGATCTCAGCCCAAAATCTCCTTAAGCTGATAAGTAACCTCAGCAAAGTCAGGATACAAAATCAATGTGCAAAAATCACATGCATTCCTATACACCAGTAATAGACAAACAGAGAGCCAAATCATGAGTGAACTCCCATTCACAATTGCTACAATGAGAATAAAATACCTAGGGATACAACTTACAAGGGATGTGAAGGACCTCTTCAAGGGGAAGGACAAACCACTACTCAAGCAAATAAGAGAGGACACAAGCAAATGGAAAAAACATTCCATGCTTGTGGATAGGAAGAATCAATATCGTGAAAATGGCCATACTGCCTAAGGTAATTTATAGAATCAATGCCATCCCCATCAAGCTACCACTGACTTTCTTCACAAAATTGGAAAAAACTACTTTAAAGTTCATATGGGACCAAAAAAGAGCCCATATAGCCAAGATAATTCTAAGCAAAAAGAACAAAGCTGGAGGCATCATGCTACCTGACTTCGAACTATACTACAAGGCTACAGTAACCAAAACAGCACAGTACTGGTACCAAAACAGATATATAGACCAATTGACCAGAACAGAGTCCTCAGAAATAATGCCACACATCTACATCCATCTGAACTTCGACAAACCTGACAAAAACAAGCAATGGGAAAAGGATTCCCTATGTAATAAATGGTGTTGGGAAAACTGGCTAGCCATATGCAGAATACTGGAACTGGACCCCTTTCTTACACCTTATGCAAAAATTAACTCAAGATGGATTAAAGACTTAAACATAAGACCTAAAACCATAAAAACCCTAGAAGAAAACCTAGGCAATACCATTCAGGACATAGGCATGGGGAAAGACTTCATATGAATAAAACACCAAAAGCAATGGCAACAAAAGCCAAAATTGACAAATGGGATCTAATTAAGCTAAAGAGCTTCTGCACAGAAAAAGAAACTATCAGCAGAGTGAACAGGAAACCTACAGATTGGGAGAAGATTTTTGCAATCCATCCATCTGACAGGGCTAATAATCCAGAATCTACAAGGAACTTTTTAAAAATTGCAAGAAAAAAACAATCCCATCAAAAAGTGGGCAAAGGATATGAACAGATACTTCTCAAAAGATGACATTTATGTGGCCAGCAAACATATGAAAAAAAGCTCATCATCACTGGTCATTAGAGAAATGTAAATCAAAACTGCAATGAGATACCATCTCACGCCATTTAGAATGGCAATCATTAAAAAGTCAGGAAACAACAGATGCTGGAGAGGATGTGGAAAAATAGGAACGCTTTTACACTGTTGGTAGGAGTGTAAATTAGCTCAAGCATTGTGAAAGACAGTGTGGCAATCCCTCAAGGATCTAGAACCAGAAATACCATTTGACCCAGCAATCTCATTACTGGATATATACCCAAAGGATAATAAATCAATCTACTATAAAGACACATGCACACACATGTGTACTGCAGCACTATTCACAATAGCAAAGACTTGGAACCAACCCAAATGCCCATCAATGGAAGACTGGATAAAGAAAATGTGGAACATATACACCACGGAATACTATGTAGTCATAAAAAGGATGAGTTCATGTCTTTTGTAGGGACATGAATGAAGCTGGAAACCATCATTTTCAGCAAACTAACACAGGAACAGAAAACCAAACACTGCACATTCTCACTCATAAGTGGGAGTTGAACAATGAAAACACATGGATACAGGGAGGGGAACATCACACAGTGGGACCTGTCGGGGAGTGGGGGGGACAGGGGAGGGACAGCATTAGGAGAAATATCTAACATAGATGACATGTTGATGGGTGCAGCAAACCACCATGGCATATGTATACCTATGTAACAAACCTGCACATTCTGCACATGTATCCCAGAACTTAAAGTATAATTAAAAAAAAAAAAATGCCTTTCTAAGTGGGTAAGGACTTTTTTTCCAGATGAAAATCCCAAACCAATACTCTTTTGTATCAAACTTTATCACTCTTTATCTCATACCTAATCCCATCCCATCTTGCTCCTCAATGCTATTAAGGATATACCATTTTCTGTATTTAAAAAGACTTGGTCTAAATGAGGAGAAAGAATGGGAGGGGTTTTTTTATGTTTTTAAGATTGATCAGCCACATAGTACCTTAGAGGGTCTAATTCATACAGGTAAAGAAACAGTATGTATGAGATAACACAAAACTTGAAAAAAAACCAGTATAATTGGCTTATACATATTTTTTAAGACATGGAGATTACCTGATCGACTGGAACCTCAACCTGAATATCTTCATCTTCTTGGACTTCTGCTGCCCCCCATGTTTCAGACCTCTCTGCTCCAGCTTTGAAAATGCCTTCATCTATTGAGACAAACACACAGTGAAAAATCAAAATCCAATTGTGACATCGTGTGGTTGAATGATGAAATTACAATCAAATACTTATTTTTAATAGATACTTGGGTTCCCTTTTAGTTGATAGTATTTCTGTGCCCCCCCTCCCCACCCACCACTACCATGCCACCCCCAGTTGTTCCACATTTTCATTGAGAAAACATTCAGTGGTCGAAACAAGGCTGACCCAGCAGGGTAAAGCTCTGTCGAAGCTCCTGTTCACCCTTTGGCTACTGATTTACTAACATAGCCCTTTGTATAGGCATTGAGATGAGAAGAAATTCACAACTATCATCGCAGTTCTCCCCTCCTATCCACAAAACAGTGAAAATGCTTGGTGCTTTAAAATACTACTTTTAGAAATTTACCTTTCCCAAGAGAATGCTATGCACTCAATATAATGTATTGGAATAATTCTTTCTATTCAGAGTATTGTAAAAAATGTTTTTACTGCAGCCGAGTCATAGAGTTGACTTTCCAGATCTCACCAAAAAATCAATATCATTTATTTTGCAGATCTCCACAAGATTTTCACAACCTCTGACTTTAAATCCTTAACTATAAAATGTAAACTCAGTCTCTGACTTTAGGTTAAGCTCCTTCAACTTGCTTTCCTCTGGAAAGCAATAATAGCTGTTTTCCATATTTGAAGTAGTTTTAATTTCTCCCCTCAGCCTTCTCTTCTTCAGGCCAAGTAATCAAAGAATCACAGAACCATTTGTCATTCTGTCTATCTACTTGCCTCAAGACAGGTTTAGTGCTTTGGCCATTCTCACAGATGTTTTCTCTGTCCAATTTTGAAGGCTCTCCAGGGATGGAGATTTTACCTCCTTCTCTGGTAATCTATTACAATATTTGATTACCCCTACAGTCTAGAAAATATATTTTTATCTTTTGTCTTAAAATCCCCTCTATTTCTCTAATGGAAACCTGTTTCCCAGAGCATAATTATTTAACCTATTTTATATAATAATCTTTCGTATTGCTAAAGCTATGAAGTCACTCTTAATTAAATGTAAAATATATTTTTATACTTGTTGAGGACCAATTATATGCAAGGCATGATGTGAACCCAGGAGACAGCCTAAAATATGAATGAGATGTCGACTGTTCTCTTGAGTTGCTTCCAGTCCAATGAGGAGACAGAGATAAACATACCTCCAATAAGGTGAATGATGAGGAAGGGTGATAAGCAGAGTATTATGGAAGCTGCAAATATACAGCCCAGTGAGGAAGGAATGAAGGAGAGGAAGGAATAAAGGAAAGGAAGGAAGGAAGGAAGGAAAGAGGAAAGGAGGAAAAGAGTGAAGAAAAATAGGTATGGTTGACATTCATTTCTACCTTCTGAAATTACCTTGAAAAACAACCATCATAGTCAGATGCTAAACTCAGTAGACTACAGTTATGACCTATGCACATGACTTTTTGGATGACATTTTGTGTCCAAATGTTGCACTTGCTTACCAAGAGACTACAAAGAGAGGCCTATAGATGCCAAAGGAATATAGTCTTAATACTCACATTCAATGAAATGTTTAACTGTATCCAAGCAGAGCTATGAATGGTTTGCAGATGTGTTTTAGAATAAGCATTTTACCGGAAAAGAAGAATACAATCGATAATAACAAATAAAATAAAATTGAAAGGGCACTGGAATGGAAAATGACAACCATAAGGATATAAACAGCAAAGAGACAAATCAGCAAAGCTCAACGCTGTGCACAGTGACACAAAGAGAGAACACAAACACTTTTTTAAAATGGTTGCCTCAGGTGTGGGGGGAGGATGTGTTTATCAGTGAACCAAAATGTTTAAGCCATTGCCATTTACAGCACAGAGCAAGAAATGAAGATCAGAAAGGAATTCATAAGAATAAACAGTGATCAAAAAAAGGCAAAACAGCTAGAAAGGCCTTTGTGATAGGCCTACTAGAATTTTCATTTTTACCATAAATGTTATATAAAATTAAAGGCAGAATATTAATTTTAGAGAAAAAATATTTTAAATAGTATTTTATTATAAATTGTTTATATGCATTTTAGAAAACTTGGAAGATGAAACAATAAATATGTTTAATCTCATGACCCAGAGACAGCCATCACTAATATTTTGACAATTCTTTCCTTCCCTCCCTCACTCCATCTCTCTCTCTCTCTCATCTCTCTCTCTGTCTCTCTCTCTCACACACACAGACACACAAACTCATAAAACTGGTATCTTATTGTACATATAATTTTAAAAATCATTTCTTACTTTAAAACCATATCATGAGCATTTTTCATGCCACTAAATGTTACTTGAAAACATAATAAATAGCTGCATGCTGCGGTACCATGTTTAATTAATGGACAATCATGAATAATGCAAAATAGGAATTTTTAATGAATAGATACTATTCATCTGATTGATGGGTAAATATGCACTAAGATCTACTGCATAATAGTCACTCTGGAAAATATGAAAGGGCTGTTGTTGAGGGTTTAGTATCTCATGGAGAGAGACCATCACAGAGACATGAGCTGTTCACTCTTCCATATTCATACCCTGTAGCTCCTTTCCTATCTTAGGAGTTTGTTTTCCAAGAATAAGCATGGTACACTGCACACAATAAGTCCTCAGTTAAAATTTATTAAACGGAAGACAAAAGACAAGTCCTGATTTAATGTCTTTCTCACACGTTGATTCCCCTCGGGCTCTATGCGCCCCCTACAACCCATGTGTCCTCACCCACCCTGCTCGGTATTAAATTCTCCTCCAAAATTATCTCCTGGGCATACTGGCATCCTGATTTTGATACAGTTAATTCAAATGAATCCTCAGCCTCTTCTTTGAATGCCTCTTCTACTTCATTTTAAAGGAAATCCGACCAACCCTGTATGTCACCACCTGAGTAATTTCAGCACCATGTGATGAGCCACTCTGCACCCTTGAATACCCCGACTCTTCAACTCCCTTGACATCCCCTCAATTTCACCTTGATTTACATCATTTTCATCAAATGGAGTGATTTCATTCACAGCTCATGTGCAGTTGGGACCAAAGAACTTGTAGGTCACAGACCCACGATGCTTTTTCATGTCTCACCCTATGCCCTCCATGTCTAGTTTGCCACTTCTACCCTGTCCCTGGGTGGCGGCCCATGGGGAGCCTTATGGCTCAAATCTTACTCAACTGTCAGTGTCTTCATGAAAATCTCCTCTGATCTTATCTTGTAACCCCACAACCAAACAGAATCAACAGCACTACCTTTTTTTTTTTTTTTGAGACGGAGTCTGGCTTTGTCGACCAGACTGGAGTGGAGCGGCGCGATCTCAGCTCACCACAAGCTCTGCCTCCCAGGTTCACGCCATTCTCCTGCCTCAGCCTCCCGAGTAGCTGGGATTACAGGCATGCGCCACCACACCTGGCTAACTTTGTATTTTTAGTAGAGACAAGGGTTTCTCTGTGTTGGTTAGGCTGGTCTCGAACTCCGACCTCAGGTGATACACCCGTCTAACCTCCCAAAGTGCTGGGATTACAGGCATGAGCCACCACACCCAACCTCTCTGCACTACTTTTTTCTCCCACATACTGCATTTATTCATGATCACACTTACTTTAATCAATTTCTTTTGCCAATTCTGCCCCCTTCCCTGCTAGACCACAAGCTCCTTTAGGCATAGACCACAATTGTCCTGTGCCTAGCACAATGTCAGCCTCATAACAGGTTTTGACATGTTCTTTAAACTGAACTAACAATACAAAGCATTATATAAACACCAAATGTTTGGCATTGTCTACAAGTATTATTTGTAATAGAATCTGTATGCGTATACACTTCATTCAGGGCCAAGATCCGTAGGCCAATGTGAATACTCAAAAGTAAATTAGGCCTTAAATCAGAAAATTAAAATCATTTGACACCAAAGAATTGCCAACAAGGCCAAACTGCAATGGAAAAGAATCCAAATATATAATAAGAATATGTTTCCCCTCTGTCAATGCCATCATAAAAAGCAACTGAAGACACATTTCATGGACGAAGTCAGATGAAACATTGAAAATTTAAAACACCTGCTTGCAAGGATAGATTCCATGAGAAATTTGCAAAAGCATTACCTTTGTTATCAAGGGCAACATTATTTGAGCACTTTAAAACCTTACCATATTCCCTTTATTACTACTAATTTAAACTTGCACAGTAAATTTGTGAATTTAGACCATGACAGCGTTATTATGTGCCATGGTTGTCTAGTTATTGCTACGGCAACATCAGCTATTCTAACCACGACTCATGAAGGGTAAGTGGCACCTACAGCTGAGCTGTTTTGTCCCCAGTGAGACACAGAAGCAGTTTTAGTGTCACTTAGGATTTTCATAAAAACAGAAATTTAGTGTTACTTCATACTAATGTCAACAGGTTAAGTGATCCTTTTTGCCACACACTGCCCACCTGTGAACTTTTTGGTGTGCCAGTAACAGTTCTGCACACATTCAAGCGTTCTTCTGAGTCCCCTTTTACTGAGCATTAGTATAATTTTCAACTGCTCATGAAATGTCTTGAGTTTTAGCAATTTTGCTTCCTCTAAAGTTAATTGTACACAGCACGTATAATAACAGAATGCCTGCGTATCATATAAAAGTCAGTTTAGGTAGAAAAACTGGGCTCCTCCTGGGGAAAGTAATAATGGATGGCACATCATCTTGGAATGCAGAGCACCTGGTGCTGTCTGGAGTGGTGGTCTCGTCCTAACCCCCACACTTTCCCCAGCTCTTTCTAATCCATCTTCTATAACAGCACCCCAAAGAGATTATTCTTGTCAAAATTATCAATGGCCGTCATTATGACAATACTTATTATCTCATTTACTTGATCTTTCAGCAGCTTTTAATGTAGCCAATCTCAGGGTGTGTGTGTGTGTGTGTGTGTGTGTGTGTGTGTGTGTGTGTGTTTTCATTCACTCTCCAGGTTTTACCAGAAGCTTCTCCTCAGTCTCCCTGGCCAATTCATCCTCCTCTGTTCAACTTCTAAGTATTGGCCCACCTTCCAGAGCTGCATTGTGGATCAGCTTCTCTATCTATCTACACACTTTCTAGATTAATCTCATTTGAATACCATCAATGTGCTAATGACTCTCTAATATGTATCTTCGGCCTCAACCTCTTTATAGATCCCAAAACATATATATCTCTCTAACTGCCTAACCTGATACTTCACCTTGGATGTCTAATAGGCACCTTGACCTTAACATGGTCAAAACAGAACTCTGGTTCCCCACCCTAAACTGCTCATCCCCCAGATTCCCCAACCCAGGAAATGGCACCACTTCTCAATCCCCAAATCTCGGAATTATCTTTATGTCCTCCCTGACCTCAGTTTCTATATCCATTCCATTGTCAAGTCTTCTCAATTCAATCTCCTTTTAAAATGTATCTCAAATAAATTCATTTATTTCTATCTCCACTCCCAACTTGGTCTCATCATCATCATCTGTTGGATGGGCTATTACAACAGGTTACAAACTAGTGTCCCTCTTCTTCCACTCTTGCTATCTCATAATCATCCTCCATACAATAGCCAAGTGCTCTTAATAGATTATTTTAAAAGCGTTTAATTAATGCCACAGCTTAGAAACTCTCCAACATTGTTCCATCACATATGGAATCCAAGTTCCTTACCATGGCTTACAGAGATGTGATCTGGCACTTAACTCCTCCTCAAACTGCATTTTGTATCTTTTTCCTTGCACATTAAACTTATGTTCCACTGACCTTCATTCTGTTCCTCACTAGAAAACTCTTTCCTACCTCATGGCTTTGTTCTTCACAGAGTCTCTGCCTAAAAAGTTCTTTCTCCATTTTCATACTGTCAGTCAGATCTCAGGAAACCCTCCTTGTTACAATTCCAGTAGCCACTCATTCATTCATAGTGCCCTGGTTTAATTCTCTGCCTTGCACTTACTGTGTTTGTCAGTTTTCACCCAAGTGCAAGCTCCAAGACATCATCAGGCAGTTTGTTCATATTTTTCACTGTTCCATCCCCAGCACTTAGCAGTGCTCAGCACATAGAAGACACTCAGAATGTATTTGTTGAAAGAAGGAAGAGTGTGCACTGAAACATATTTGCTGTATTGAAGTAGAATGTAAGGAGCCAACAACTTAGCCACTAGCCCAGTGAATTAATTCTTCATGTTCTTACAGGGTTTTGCCCCAATCTGGCCACACTTGGCAATATAGCATTTGGATGGAGAGTAGAGAGGGGAACAAAGGGAACTGAAGAGAAAGAAGACAGACTGAGGCACAGCCTACACAGGGATCAACAAATTATGTTACTAGTGGTAGGTAGAATAATACCCCCCCAACCCCGCAAAGATGTCCACATCCTGATCCTAAGAAACTGTGAGCGTGTTACATGACATGGCAAAGAGGAATTACGGTTGCAGATAGAATTAAGGTTGCTAAGCAGTTGACCTTGAGATGGGAAAAGAATCCTGGGTTATTCATGTGAACTCAATATAATCGCAAGGGTCCTTGGGAGTGAAAAAGAGGAAGAAGGCCCAGAGTGGGACTGATACAGTGCGAACAAGACTTGAGCTGCCATTGCTGGCTTTGAAGATGGAAAGGCCACAAGCCCAGGAATGCAGGCAGCCCGTAGAAACTGGAAAAACCATGGATGTGAATTCTTGTCTAGAGCCTCCAGAAGGAACACAGCCCTGATGACAGCTTGATTTTAACCCAGTAAGGCCCATTTTGGAATTCTAATCTGCAGAACCGTAAGATAATAAATCGGCGTTGTTTTAAGGCACCATGTTTGTGGTGATTTGTCACAACAGCCATAGGAAAATGATACAACATGTGTCCACAATTATGCGCTAGAGCAGGGGTCCCCAACTCCCAGGGGCATGGATTGGAAGTGCTCTGTGGCCTGTTAGGAACTGGGCTGTACAGCAGGAGGTGAGCGGCAGGTGAGCAAGAACTGCCACCTGAGCTCCACCCTCCCATCAGATGAGCAGCAGCACTAGATTCTCATAGGAGCACGAACCCTATTGTGAACTGCACATGCGAGGGATCTAGGTTACACACTCCTTACGAGAGTCTATCTAATGCCTCATGATCTAAGGTGGAACAGTTTCATTCTGGAACCATCCCCCCACACCCCTGAATAAACTCTCTTCCACGAAACTGGTCCCTGGTGCCAGATATGTTGGGAACCACTGTTCTGGAGAGAGTATCTGCAGTGGTCACCACAGATCCGCTTTCTGAGTCCTGCAGATACCTGCTGGGCAAAAACAAGCCTTTCAGATACCCTCTGCTCCTCCTGCTAAAAAGACAGTGGTCAGAAAATCCTCCTTTGAGCCTCCTGCCTTTTGTTTTCTTTCCCTGTTAATACTTCTCTTACTCATTCTCCTGCAAGGTGCAAAACACTACCACCAATCCCAGACACCCATGCATCTTCCAGAGGAAAGGAATTCTATTTTTTTAAGTCTTACCCTGCCCTAAAAACCTTTGTAGCAAAAGCCATTTGCTAACAAACTAAAAAGCAAGGATAAATTTGATACACAATACTGCTCTCATTCAATTACTAAGTGAAGGATCAAATTCAATGCTTGAATGCACACTACACCTAAATTCAGCTCTCATCTTTTTTCTTTGAATGTGAACAGACATTTTAGTGTATATTACACAGTAAAGCCATAACAAACACTCTAGTAAAATAAAATGCTCCTCAATTATTTTCACTTATCCCTTATGAATTTTATTGCTTTCAAAATGAAAGCAGAGCTGCTGAGGTAGGGAAGTCATGTCATCACTGTATTGTTCATAATAAATAGGAATCTGCTTCCCCTCCTGAAACATGAAATAAATGCTTGTGTGTTTTTTTAGCTTTTCTGCAACTAGGACAGATGAAATGAAAGCATTTCCTTGTTTCAATTTATCAGTACTTCAGTTAAACAATATTACAATTATTTAATATTCTCAAATTTTAAAAGTTACCAAATAATTAATGATACTTTCAAGCAGTTAAAGATAATCATAATTTATGCCTACCATTCTTGCTTTCTCACCAGAATTACTAAAAATTATTCTTAAATGGTATTGTAACCCATATTTGAATATGTTTAGTGTTTGAAACTAATTGAGATTTATGAGGATGAATAAGAAGAAATCATAATGATATATATATAATCATTATATATAAAGATAATATGAAAATCTTAGGTATCTATTAACTAGAAGCTCTTTCACTATGATTTATCACTAAGACTACCTATAATAACAACAATGTTGAATGAATTTTAAAACAAAGTGTTAATTTTTTAAAGTAGCTCATTAAAACCAGCATGGCACTGGCAAAAAAAAATGTGGGGAAGAAGGAGTTTATGACATTGAATATATAAAATAATATCCTAAGAATAAAAAAAGAAGTCAATCTGTTTATAAGGTAATACTCTTTATGTGTCACCTCAGTCACCAGAGGCAGAATTAAAATTAAAACTGGTAAGAGGGTGATATAAAAATAATTTTCATTAGCTTAGTGTTAATGTGAACTACATTCACATGTGAAATATATTGAATTTTATACAACTTTTACAGATATAGATTGTTGTCATCACAGCATCTTGTTGAAGATTAAAGAAAACATTTCCAGAAGGGTGACCCAGTAGGATAGGGTCTTTATGAAGCTTAGCAAGTAATGAGGTAGAGAGGAAGAGCAGGTTCACATGTAATAACACTTCCTTATGAAAGGGTGTTAGCCAACTCTCCTGGGATCCCTGTCACAACTTATATAATATCCCTCTTTGCATCCCTCTTTGCACCACCTTTCTGAACTAAATATAAAAAAATCATCATAAGGAAGATTGAAAAACTAATCAAATGAGAGCTAATGTTCTGAGTGACTCTAACTGAGCACAGTAATACAACCCAAATGTCCAAATGTTTTTTAATCACTAATCTTCTCCACATGTCTTACTATGTTCCATCAGCTCAAATGGAAACGCTTTACAGAAACAAGAATATCGCAAGTCATATTTTCTTTGGCAATTTTAATATTACATAAAATAATTTTACCCACACATTTATATGGGCTAAATTTTCTTAACTGCAGTTTGAAATATCTGGCTTCTTTCTACTCTCCAACTCCCATTTCAGGGTATTAAATCTCATCTGTTATGCAATTGATGTATACATTTGACTATTAACTATTTGCATAGAATTGATTTTCATCACCAGTTATTTAACCTTAACTTTAAATAGGTGTAGCAAAATACTCTAAGTGTAGATAGAAAACAAAAGTAGGATTATTATCATTGATTTCCCAGATCACAGGTAATTTTGTTCTTATTCCTACACTTCTATTTTATTATTTTTAGATACAGATATTTCAGATTTTCATGAAAATCAGAAATATTCAGAAGACAAAGAATAAAGCACAGATTTATAATTGTATAATTTATGCTTATTTCCTAACCTATATAAATTTTGATATGATTTCTAAAGTCTATATCCAATAAGTGGGACTGAAAATAATTAAGTACCTCTGAGTAGGTTTACCTAAACCAACAAGTATATATAGCTTTAATTCTTCATTTCTAATTTTGCATCCTTATAAAAATTACACTCCAAATTAGTTTTAGTTCATCAGAATAATTGAATTGTTCCTTTTTCCACCCCAGTGACTTGGAGTTACTTAGTTGGCCTAAAATTCACAATTTCTGTTCTTAATTCTGGTTGGTCCAACTTCCTCCAAATGACCTTGTATCAGAAGAGTTAGCCATACTTCTATACTCTAGATTTATCATCATAACAAATGAAGTATCTGCCTGTAACGAAAACACATAGTACTGTTTTAAATTCCTTTAAAATTCTGTGTTCACTACTTCCTTATTATGCAACATTTACTGAGCTTCCTCATGCTCAGACATGTGCTGGACACCAGCCACAGAAAGATGAAAAAGGCAGTGACCTCAGGATACGCATTATCTACCGGGGGACGTTACATGGAAAAATCAATGCACACAATGAAAAGCATAGCATGCAAGCTTACATAAGCTGTTAAGATAGTGCATAAAGTACGAAAGAAAAAAGTGGGGAGAGGAGAACAGTCAAAGAAGGCTGAGAGAGACAAAAGCTGCAAGTCAAAAAACAAGACAAATTAGTCATTAAGGAGCAGAGGAAGAGATTCTGGACAGAAAAATCAGCATATGCAAAGGCTTGGAGGCATTGCAGGTTGTATTCCAAGAACTGCAGACAGATCCGTGTGGCTGCAGCAAAGGCTGTAGGTCTAAGGAGTGGCAGGGTATAAGGCTGTCTGATGTGACCAAGAATTTGAACTTGATCGTGAAGATAATGAAGAGCAACTAAGGGACTTTAAACATGGAGTGGGGTGCACAGGGCTGAGGGAGCATCCTGGAAATAAGTTGGGTGGACAGAAGCAGGTGAGGATTCATGACAGGCTATGTGGAGGGGGAGATCATGGAAAGTATTATCACCCACGGCCACCTAGGATTGATATTGCTGAGGTGGAGATATCACAGCAGAGTGAGACCAGACAAGACTGTAGAAAAGAATACCTGAAACGTGGGTCACACTGAAGCTACCAAAGGCAACACATATTAAAACTGGAGATCAGTGAGGCTGGTAGCCAGGAGATTTCAAAGCAATGAAATGGGAAACCAAGCACGCCATGATAGGTCAGGACGTTCTGAAGCACAGGAGTCTGCATCAGCACCAGTCTTGGCTGAGGGGGCAGCACTGTTTGGTGGGATCTCAGCACTGCTCTGCACACCACAGGTCCTGGACGAAGGCAATGCCGGAAGGATCAACAGAATGCAACAAGAGACATTGAATACTCATACTGACAGGACTCCATGACTGCCAGGACATGGGAGTTGACGGAAATAGAAGAGCTGAAGAAGGACTCTCAGGTTTATGGCTTGGTTGTCTACATGGTTAACAGTGCTATTCAAGACTGACCAGACAAGAGAAGGAAGGGGTTGGGGGTGGTTAGAAAGGAGGTGATGGGGTCTGATTTTAATATATTGGTTTGAGCCCTCTGTTAAGCATACTGATAGAAACGTCCAGCAAGTGGGGCTAGAAATATAAGTCTGTTAATTAGAACAAAGCTCCAAGATAAAGATCTAGACTTGGGAATGGTCAGAATACCATTGATAAAGTCATGGGTTTCAGAACTTGGGATGAAAATAGAAAATGGTTAGGGACAGAGTTATAGGAAACAACATATAAGGGATGGGCAGAAGAGAAACAAAGATCAAAAAGAAATAGTAAAAGGTAACAGGGGGAAAAAAAGAGTAAGCTGTCAAGGAAGATATGGGAAAGTGGAAGTCAATGCCAAAGGAATAATCAGTATTAAAGTGTCCTGCCATTTGGGATCCCCTTGATCTGGTCATCTAAGTAACAGTAATTATAGTAGAGTGTGAAAGTCAGATTACACTGGGGTGTGGTATAAAAAAGAGGTGAAGTAGTGAAGACAAGCAGTACAGACGACTCTTTCAAGATGATTGGCTGTGAAGTAAAGAGAGACCATAGTCCTGTCAACCTAACTCAGAGGCCTGAGGCCATCAAGACAGTCAGGGATGAAAGGGGATTAAATCCCATCTCTTCTGACTCCTGCCTTTATCACAGATGTCAGCACCATAAAGCTTTTGCTAAACCTCTGTCTCTAATGCACAAGCATGTCTCATGAAATGCAAACATTTGTGCAGAAACTTAAACAATTCCCATTCACTCATGGCCAAGTTAAACCAATAGAGATCATCTTCATTTGACAATATCAATGTAACTAGAATTGCACTTCATGAATATACCAATCACTCTTGTTATGCAGATATTTATTAGAGTCTGAACGTTAGCTAAAATACCAAAATGAATTACAACATAAGAATCCATTGCAGGAGGTCAGGGGCTGGGAGGAAGGAGAAGAAAGTGAGAAACCTGCAGAACAGCACACATCCAGGCAACAAGATACCTTCTACTTACACACCTGAATGAAAACATTCCATTGACTATGATCATTAGCAATCATTTCAGACAGAAACATAAAAAACTCCTTAGCTTCAGAAGGCTTCCTAAAAATTCATACAAAGAATCTTTAAAAAAATAGCAAAAGAGAAATCAGGATTGTAAATTTTCTAAATCTATCTTCAGTTAATAAACCTAAGATAGAAGACTGAAATCATTCTCTAAATATTTATTTCCAAATTATATACAAATATATAAAGGATTCGATACCTAGCTCAAATATGAAAATCAAAATGGACTGGATATGTGTTTTCAAAAGTTATTAATCCCAGTTATTACTGAGTAACGCTTTTGATAATCCAAGGCTCCGACATTCAACTACTAGAAATAATGTTTTACTATAAGTATAAAGCAAGTATCAACCACTTTCAAAGCCAATCTAATTCTCAGACAAGTGCTAGTGATTCTGTAAACTGTGGTTCTCACTCAAGGTAAAGTGGTTTATGGTGTAAATGTGCAAATCAGTGCAAATCAGTCATCCTGAATAAAGGGATTGGATTATTTTTCACTTAATCTAATTGGCACAGGTAATATGCCTGAATTGCTCATTAAATCTGAGTGAGAGTGTTTTCAATTTAACTGTTTTAGCATTTTACAGATTAGTATGCTTCGACTTGCTTTAAACAGTCAAAGTGAGATCTCTTGAATCTTAGCATTTAAGGTGTTTATATCTGCTCCATAGTAATGTTTGAAGGGGATGATAAATTTTTATCAGAGTCGATACCTTGCTCAAGATATAATAACTTTAATTGGTGGTTAATCTCCCATCTTAACATAAAATAGAAGTTATAATGTACTCAGTTTAGCATATCTGTTTTGACTATGCATAAAGTCTGCAATTCAAGGAACTGCTGCCAATAAAATGCAGATAAAAACAAATTTTCCATAAGATACATTTTCCTGCAATATCTATCATGTTCCAAATTGTATTTAAACAGCCTAAGATAAGCCCATTTAAGCAATTCTATTGGACTCCATTTTAAGATGATGACCTAACACAAATATGCCCATATATCAGCAACTGACACAAACCCAACTTTTATACTCATATATAAAATGACTATGTTAATTTAGTGGCCAATTTGAGAGAATCAAACATGAAATATCAAATCAATGGGAAAAGAGATCTCAGTAGCTTCAATTAACAATAGGAAATATTCAAATGATCCATAAAATCATACTATTTATTATAAAATTATCAAGGAAGAAGATTCAAAATAGATCAAAACAAACCAGCCAGCATTTTTTTCACTTGGATTAAGGTTGCTCCAACAACAGATATTGATTGAGCATCCACCAGATTCTGTATTGTTTTCGTGTCATGACTTGTAGATTTGCTCTCAATCTATAATAACAATGTATGTACACTGTACTTTAGAGAAGATAAAATACATACCATTTTATCTGTCAATTTTCTTTTATTTTTTTTTTTCTGGTACAGGGTCTTACTCTGTCGCCAGGGCTTGAGCGCAGTAGCACAGTCATAGCTAACTGCAGTCTTGACCTCCTGCCTCCATCCTCCCATCTCAGCCTCCTGAATAGCTGGGACTACAGGCATGCCTCATCACACCTGACTGATTTCTTTTGCTTTTTGTAGAGACAACGTCTCCCTACGTTGCCCAGGCTGGTCTTGAACTCCTGGCTCAAGTAATCTGCCTACCTCAACCTCCCAAAGTGCTGGGATTACAGGCCTGAGCCACTGCATCCAGCCTATTTTAAAAATAAATAAAAATATAACCTTTGGGGAAAAAAAAAGATAGAAAACATTCCTCTCAAGCATTTTAACCTATGATTGGGGTTCATCAAATAATTTCATTTGAAAAGGAATAATTCTGGCTTCTTAAGTTCAACAGATGGTATCTTCCAGATATCCTTGCTTCTTTCTTAACTGATAATTATGAAATACTAATTATATACTTGTTTTAATCTGGGAGGAGGAACAGAAATAAAAGTAGTCCTTCAATGGATTTCTTATTGAACTATAATTTTTAACATAATTTCATTGCATTAAGTGCAGTTGAATTAACTTTCATTTGGTTATTATATTTTATATACTTCCAGACACAAGAAAACACAGATGTTGGTAAACTTAAGGAAATATCTGTTTTAGGTTAAGTGGGAATGCTGATATAGTCAAGAAACATTTTTCTCTTCAACATTTACCAACAGCAAGATAGAAATTAATAATAATGATGATTAATACTTACAGGATGTTTATTGTATAATAAACACCACTCTAAGCATATCACATGTATTTAATAATTTAGTTGCCATAATAACTTTATGAAGTAATTACTAGAACCTGCATTTTACACATGAGAAACAGAGATATTCTCAAGTTCACAGGCAGCAAGTGGTGGAAGTAGGATTCTAATATAGCTGCCTGACACAGGAGCCCATGCATTTCATTAATTTACCAGTGTTTTCTAAACTGCCAACTATGACCCATTAGTAGATGGTAACATCAATTTAATGGGGTGCAACTAGTGGGGTTATTTTTAATAAAATAGAAGACAACAGAAAATCAAATGCAGTACCCGGGTTGGCTGTGTGGGTATATGACCTGTGCAGTCACACAGGGCCCTGCTCTGAAAGGTCCTACCCATTGATTTAATGCCCTACTATCACCAACCACCTTGAAATTCTTAATCATTTTATCCTTGAACTTGTGCCTTGTAAGTGAAGTTCAATGAAAAACTGGAGCAGGCTCATGAGAAGACAGGGGCGCAATGTGTATGTTCGTGGTTACCAAGCAAGCGTGTTAGGTCAACATCTGAACAAGGGGTGAAGGAGTACAGAGGGTGCTGACAGCCCCTAGAGGCCACACTTTCTTTCAAAACCAGAACTTGCTTCCAAAGAGGAAAGGAAGCAATGGTCTTCTAAGAAATAAAAATGACCAAGGATAATTCTGTCCTGTTCTTTCTTTCTTACTTATATCGGCCAACCACTTACACTGAAAATGACAAAATAGAAGGAAAGTGAAATATAAGGCAACCCATCGCTCCTTTTCTTCAGTCCTTACTCAACAGTAAGCCTAAGGTAAAGAGGGTTGGTAGAATGTATACATATAAAGAAGTAAAATAAAAACAGTTGAGTTAGCTTTGTACAGTATTTCCATTCTTCTAATAAGAACAAGATGCATATGCAGGTACAAAGAAATACCAATTGTGTAATTTCATTGATTTCATGCTCTTATGTTTTGCACTTAAAATTGGCATTGCACAATAAAAACAGTAAAATTAGTATTAATGGAAATTTTAAATTTTTATTTACTCAGAATGACAGTAAGTAGCAAATAAACTAACAACAACAACAACAACAAAACAAAACCATGACAGGTCAAGAAGGGGAGAAGAAATGGAAAAAGATATATTTAACTACGTTTAGCAGCATTCTTCCCTACTTTTTGAACATGAGGTCCTATGTCTTCATTTTGCTCTGGACCCCACAAATTATGCAGTCAGCCCTGGAAGGGTAACTATCATTTCACAAAATTTTTATTTCATGAAACAAATACAGTATATGTGGGTATCCCGGATCAGGATATAAATTTTTATCATATTATGGGTCACAGTCAGAAAGCTGAAAAACCACTTCACGACTACATTAGTCTGTTTTCACACTGCTATAAAGAACTGCCTGAGACTGAGTAATTTATAAAGAAGAAAAGAGGTTTAATTTACTCAGAGGTCCACATGGCTGGGGAGGCCTCAGAAAACTTACAATCATGGCAGAAAGCAAAGGGGAAGCAAGTCACATCTTACATGGTGGCAGGAGCGAGAGAGAGAGTGAGCGCGTGAGAGCGCACGCAGGGGAAACTGTCACTTTTAAATGATCAGATCTCATTAGAACTCTCTCACTGTCACAAGAACAGCATGCAGAAACTGCCCCCATGATCCAGTCACCTCATGGGGATGACAATTTGAGAGGAGATTTGGGTGGGGACACAGAGCCAAGCCATATCAGCTACACTGGAAAAAACAAAAGGGGTACAGACCTTCTCTCTTCATCATCCTAAAGGATAATTCACTTAAGAGGGCACCTTGGTTACCTGAATTTTAGCTCCTTGTTATGTTCTATGTCATATCTAAATTCCTCTGCCCAACTTCTAAGACCATCAGAATTTGGCCTCACTTCAGCCTTAACAACACATCCCACAGCTCTGCAGCTAGACCCCTCAACCCCAAAGGGACGCGTGATGTCTGCCCACTTGCCCATCCTCCTCTTCTCTATCCCCAGAGCCCCTTCTCACCTCTGCACCTCCACTCACACAATCTCCTCATGGCCACATTTTTCCCTTCAAGACACAATGTGATGGCCGCCTCCCCAGAAGTCTTTCACATGTCTGAAGTTTTTACACTTACTCTCTGTACCCTAACAATACCACATGACAGACAATTTAGATGTTGCTACAGAGAGGAGATGACACTGTTTCATATCCGCTTCCCCCAAAGCTCATCACACACAACATGGTCAGGTTACATACAGCGCTCCATATGGAGTTAGGACAGGGAAAACAACCAAGTTTTGCTTTTGTTTTTGTTTTCAGAATGTCTACTATGTGCTAAGTCCTTGCCTCACAATTACCCTGTTAAGTAGATATTTTTAGCCTACTTTATGGATAAGGAACTTGAAGTTTAAATAACATGCCTAAGGTGGCATAGGCAGGAAGTGGCTGAGCCAGGACCAAGGTCCAAGCTTCTCCCTCCATGATGCCTTTTATTACACCCATCAGTATCTACAGAAACTTGAAGGAAGCATCACCACTACTAAGGCACTCAACTGCTAAGTACACCAATTAGACCACATCTGAACAAATGTTTAAAGAGTCATAGGGGAAAGCTATGTTACTTTGAATTTTTAGGCTGCTTCTGAAGTCATGGATGAGAAGAAGCAAATTCAAAAGTTAAAAATGGAAATAGTAGGTCTGGGTGGGGAGTGGGGGTGGGCAAATGAGGGTGAGTAGCCTTGAGCTCATCTGGGGAAAAGGTGAGAGGAAAAGACTAGAGAATATTCTTTAAAATAAATCACAATTGTAGGGCAGTATACAAATTAAACTTTGGAGGAACAGGAGAGAACAGAGAGCCATCAATTTACAAAAGGCAACTCAGGCATGGAACATAAGGTGTGATGAGTTTGCGTCTAGTATGAGCCTTGAAGAGACTTTGGAGAAAGAAAAAAGCTTCATGCTTTTCGCTTATGAATGAACAGTCAAGAACTTTACCTCTGAGCTTTTCTTTAAAAACCATAAACTATTATTGAATCTTCTAACCATCTTTTAGGATAATTTTTTTTCCAGATTAAGTCAAATTATATTCTTTTTTCCTAACTTAGGGTTTAGCTGTTGGAATCCTTCCGTAAAAGGCATAATTGCCAAAATAACCACAGGTTTAATACCTGATTATATCAGAAATCTCAGTGGAAATAAAAATGTTAATCTGGGATATGGGTATAACATGCACTAATACACAGTATGAGAACATCAATAACTTTTTTTTATTCTTAGTTCAAAAGTTAAAAGCAAGAGGTTTAATTTCAGGGTAAAGAAAGTCTGAAAAGCCATCTGTTTTCCTTAGATGTTCCTAAAGCTTATGTATATCATTTTCATTAAAATGAAAGCTAAAATAAGAATATACTAAAAGTTGAGCTACAGCTATAACAATAGCATATTCATAAGGCAATAGAATATGCTACAACACAAAATAAAACAATCAAGAATTGAATAACTGTTTAAATGGCGAAGTTACAAAGTTCTATTATCACTAAAGTCATTATTATTTTCAATCATATTTGCTTATTTGAATATATTTTCCTTTTCTAAGCAATATATTTCCTTTTTCAGCAAATAGATGAACTTTTAAGAAAAAAAAGACTGATTAAAGTGTATACTCCTGTATGGGTATGTGTGTATAAAAAACCTGATTTTCTCCTTTTTAGAAAGTCAGTGGCCAAATGAATTTAGTACACAATAATGAATTCCACAGCTGGGTTTAAATGGAATAAGGCAAACCTCTATCAGGAAACTTTTGGAAAAAGCTATTAAGATGGAGCTCATAATATCATTGAAACTGTGCCTACCTGAATTGACTTCATTATGAATATAATTCTAAGAATATTCACACAGTCCAATTTTACATTTAAATGTACCACACATTGTTCTTAAGTACATTTTAAGCTGCACGTTTTAAAACTAGATGATGAAACCACGTGCAATTTTATGGTGTAGTCACAAAGGACACCTAGGAGAGGCTGGCATTTCTGTACATGAGCAAGCGAGGTGAACTCTATGCAAACACGAAGAGCGCTTTGTGGTTCCTGCTTGAAACGGCATCCAGAAAGTCATATTTTGTGTATTGAGCACATGCTCTCACCTTCCCAGGTTATCTATTTTGTGAGACTCATACAAGTTGCGACAATTTTACCTTAACTTTGGAAAGGCCTTTGAATTGTTGGAGGTGGAACACACTGGCATATGAATAACTGAATGGATGCATAAATGACAGGTAACCCCCAAAAGAAAATTCTATGTTAAGTAAACAATCCATGTAAATTTTTCTGCACATCTGCCTTACCTCTCTGAATTTCTTAGCTTATCAAAATAAGCCATAAATGGCATTGGATAAGGATCATGCCAACTACTCTCTTTATAAATTATCAAATGTCTGAGGATCTGCAGCTAACAACAGTTGCCACATTTGCCAGTGTAACCACCAAAATGGTACTTACAAAGAAAAGTACAATTGATGCAGACAGCAGATGGCTATGACCACTACATATCTGAAAGGGCTTGAGAGGTCAAACCGTTCTTAAACTTCACTGTGCTGAGCCTTCCCATCAATGGGAAATAAAAGTGAGAGTTGCTATTTCTAATGACCTTGACCTCATTCATGATCTTTCACTTCACACTGAGGATTGTGACAATCTGGATCAACTGCAGGTGCCCACCAGGTGCACAGATTCCCGCCAAACCTCTCAAGACAAAAAAAAAAAAAAAGGAAGATTCAGGAAAGTTTCTCCCTGACAGTCAGCGGCGGTGTAAAACCGGCATCACTAGAGTTCACTGGGAATGGGCTCTCTATCCAGCTTTGCAATTTATAAACACTTTCATCAGTTCATTCATTCATTTATTAATTAATCCATCCATCCATCCATCCATCCATCCATCCATTCATTCAGTTGTTCATTCTCTGAGCACCAACTCTGCACCAACCACTACCACTGCTCCTTAGGCTCTAAAGATACAAAGAATCAAAGCCCTGCTCTTCAAGGAAATGGCTACATATGCAACTGGGCACACTGTGTTCTCATGGTCTAATAGACATCTGCCGGGGCACAATGGTGTACAGAGGACAAAGCTGTTAAACACCTAAGGTTTACATGAGAGGAGAGAATACCAAAGCTGGTGTGAAAGAAACAGCAGGATAAGCAAGGCCATGCAGGTTATAGGTTGTGCACTTGGTGAGGCACATGTGAGGAACTACAAAGGGTTCCTGGGGTGTGAAGCAATGAAAGTAAGAGGAGGAGGTCATGAGAGGTAAGGCCTGCAGGGTGGGGTTGGTGGAAGAAGAGTTGTCAACCAAGTAAAAGGAGTTTGGTCCTGAAAAGGGGAGTGTCTGGCAGGGGTTTTTCTTTGTCTGTTGCTTTATTTTTTGTAGAGACAGGGGTCTCCCTATGTTGCCCAGGCTGGTTTTGAACTTCTGGGCTCAAGCGATCTGCCCACCTTGGCCTCCCAAAGTACTGGGTTACAGGTGTGAGCCATGGCACCCAGCGCCCCTGGCAAGGTTTTAAGCAGAGGAGAAAGGTGCTGAGGTTTGAACTGTAGAAAAACTATTCTGAAAGCAGTTTGGATTTGAGCTGTACTGGGGAAATGTGGGAGTCAGTGGAGCCATAAGGATGGATCACAGCGTCAGCCTGAGAAGTCAGGGAGCAAACTCTGACACCTTAACATTTAAAGGGAGGCAGAATAAACTAGAGTCTATGAAGGAGGCTGAGAAGACAGAGAGACAGAAAGCAAATCAAAGATGGCTGTCAAAGTTCCAATACAGAAATAACTTTTTGTTGGGTGTAGTGGCTCACACCTGTAATCCCAGCACTTTGGGAGGCCAAGAGGAGGATCACTTGAGCTCAGGAGTTTCAGATCAGCCTGGGTAACACAGTGAGACCCCCTCTCTTACCAAAAACACAAAAAATTAGCCAGGTGTGGTGGTGTGCGCCTGTAGTCCCAGCCAGTTGGGAGGCTGAAGTGGGAGGATCGCTTGAGCCTGGAAGGCAGAAGATGCAGTGAGCCAAGATGGAGCCACTGCACTCCAACCTGGGTGACAGAGCCCCATTGAAGGAAGGAAGGAAGGAAGGAAGGGAGGGAGGGAGGGAGG